>NW_027226553.1:0-79579 GCF_022539635.2 Chironomus tepperi | reverse complement strand
TTCTGTACAATCTATTAGAACTAGTTCTATTAACTTACAATAAGCAGAATCAGCCATAATGTCAGTACTTCTAGAGAAATCGGAACTTTCCTTTCCTTGAAGCATATCCGTAGCAGCTGTTGAAATTATCATTTTGGGCCACAAAGCATTAACAGCAATGTTGAAACTTTTGAACTCTTCAGCCATTCCAAGTACACACATTGACATTCCGTACTTAGACATTGTATAAGCAACATGACTTGAGAACCATTGTGGTCTCATGTACAGTGGAGGTGATAAGTTCAAAATGTGAGGATTTTCAGACTTCTTCAGATATGGTAGACATTCCTTAGACACCAAGAATGTTCCACGGACGTTAATTTGATGCATCAGGTCGAATCTCTTCATTTCAGTCTTATCAGTTGGCGTTAAGCTGATTGCTGATGCATTATTGACGACAATGTCAATTCCACCAAATACATCGACAGCTTTTTGAACAGCCTGTCGGACTTGTTGCTCATCACGAACATCAACAATGCATGGAAGTGCTTTACCGCCTGCTGCCTCGATTTCTTTGGCTGCTGTGTATATTGTTCCTGGAAGTTTTGGCTGGAAAGGATTTTATGAAGTTAGAAATTGAATGGGTTGATGTTATGGATGTGTCATACGTGAGGCTCGGCAGTTTTAGCAGCAATCACAATATTGGCACCATCTGCAGCTGCTTTGAGGGCAATGGCTTTTCCAATTCCACGTGATGCACCGGTTATGAATAGAGTCTTGCCTTTCAGCTTGCTAGATTGAAAGGAATAATGTCAAATGAATTGAAAAATAGACGTCAGGGCACCAACAAGGCACATAGCGAAGAAATGACAGATAATCTGGCCTTAGGCTGAAGTTAGTCTGGCCTGAGACCAGATTTGACTTGATATTTTGCAATTTATCCATTATATGCTTTACAAAAAAGATTAGTTGTGTTACTCGGGGTTAATCTTACCCTGTATTTAAAACTTTGTTACTTTTGATCATTTTTGTGGTATTTTTGACTATTTTATATCACTAAATGCTACTTAGGAATGTTATAAATGCAATAAACTATTTTAATCAACAGGTATCCACAAATTTCCAACTATTTCGGTCAAAATCAGCAATTTTGTGAATAATCCACTCCACAGTCTCAAAGGTTGATCTATAAACACCGAAATATTATCACAAATAAAACTTTTGAGAGAATTTGAGCAATAAGTAAAGAGCTTAATAAAAATATGTGAGATATAGAATCAGCTGAATGGTGAGAATTTGAGAAAGAGAAAAAGAGAAAATTGTTTGTTTTGTTTCAGTTCTATTGGAAGAGTACGGTAGAGGATATATACACTGCTCGTTGCAACATGCATAGGTAGCCCTGATATGTGTAAGTGGAGTACGAGTTCTATTCTAGTGGTAATCATAAAAAAAGTTTATTTTCCTCAAAATGTATCAAAATATATTCATAAATACATGTCTCATGGACGTAGTCAGGTGGGATCCATATCTTCTTAAACGTTAAAGCTTTGCATGAACCTCATCATCTTCTTCGTCTTCAAATAAACTCAAATACAATGAATCAGCATTCTCTGGTTTGCAGGCATAATGCACAAAGTCAGTCACCCCAGCTTGTTTTAATAGTTTTTGATCGATGAAGAAGTTGCCGGTGCATTCTGGTCCTCTTGTCAAAATGTCTGTAAAAGGAGTTAATTATTGTTTCTGTGCAATATATTTGAACTAGTTCTTCAGAAAACTTACAATAAGCAGAATCAGCCATAATGTCAGTAGTTCTTGTAAAATTTGAACTTTCCTTTCCACGAATCATTGCTGATGCAGCTGTTGAAACTGCATATCTTGGCCACAATGCATTAACAGCAATGTTGAAGCTTTTGAATTCTTCAGCCATTCCAAGGACACACATTGACATTCCGTACTTAGATATCGTATATGCAACGTGTTTTGAGAACCAGTGTGGCTTCAAATACAGTGGAGGTGATAAGTTTAGGATATGAGCATTATCTGATTTTTTTAGGTACGGCAAACACTCTTTGGATACCAAAAATGTTCCACGGACATTAATTTGATGCATCAGGTCGAATCGCTTCATTTCAGTCTTATCTGTTGGCGTTAAGCTGATTGCTGATGCATTATTGACGACAATGTCGATTCCACCAAACACCTCGACAGCTTTTTGAACGGCTTGTCTTACTTGGAGCTCATCACGAACATCAACAATGCAAGGAAGTGCTTTACCGCCGGCTGCCTCGATTTCTTTTGCTGCTGTGTAAATTGTTCCAGGAAGTTTTGGCTGTAAAGGATTTTTAGAACTTATTTTGAGACTGAACTGACCCTAAAAGGCAAAGTGAGAGGTCTTTGGTACCAAAGAACCATGAAAGCTTGATCTTTGCCTGTTAAGGACAGTTTATAGATGAATCATACATGAGGCTCTGCAGTCTTAGCAGCAATTACAATGTTGGCTCCATCTGCAGCTGCTTTTAGGGCAATTGCCTTACCAATTCCACGTGATGCACCGGTTATGAATAGAGTCTTGCCTTTCAGCTTGCTAGATTGAAGGAGAAATGTTAAATGGATTGAAATTAGGCATTAAGGCACCAACAGTACATCAATGTGTTCACGAGGCACATAGCAAATAAATGACGGATAATCCGGATTTAGGCTGTAGTTGGGTTGGCACAGGAATAAATCAGGCTTGATTTTTTTGCCATTTCTCCATCATGTGCCTTTTGAAGAAACAGTACTCTGAAGATTAGTTGGTGCTACTCGGGAGTAATCTTACCCTGTGTTTAGAACTCTGTTGTTTTTAATCATTTTTGTGATGTTTTTGATCATATATTATAAGCTATAACATTGATTTCAATAAACTACTGCAACAGCTTTAAGAATCTCCAAATTTCCTACAATTTCAGGCTAAAATCTCCAATTTTTCGCTTATAAGTCACTAAACAGTTTCAAAGGTTGATCTCGTAAACTTCAAAATATTATCAAAAATTCAACTTGTGAGAGAATTTGAGCAATAATAAGGAGATATAAAGTCAGCTGCAAATTGAGAATATGAGAAAAAAGAGAGAAAATTGTTTGTTTTTGTAAGATTATTTGACCCAATTCAAAAATTCCCATAACGGCTTTTTAAAATTCAAATGTTTTCTCACTCACCAAACAGACAGTATTTTACCCCTGCCAAAAAAAAGATGTAGAATAAAGTCATAAAAGTACGAAAACTAAAAGCAAAACAAAGCAACCAAAAAAAAGTTTTAAATTTAAATTTTCCTTAATTTTTAGCCAAAAAATCATTAAAATAATTCCAATAATTAATTTAATAGCTCAATAAACATGCTTACAAGCACAATTAAACTCAAAATTCTCGTCATTGGCGAAAGTGGAGTCGGAAAATCGAGGTAAAAAAATTTAAAATTCTTTGTGACTTTTTCAGAATTCCTTTAAAATTTCCTTAAATTTTCAGTCTGATGCTGCGATTTACGGACGACAAATTTGATCCAAATGAACAGCCAACAATTGGCGTAGATTTTAAGGTGAAAAATTTAGATATTGATGGACAGAGAATTTATCTACAGATTTGGGATACTGCTGGTCAGGAACGGTTCCGGACATTGATACCAAGTTACTACAGGTAAGATTAACGCTGTGATTTAGTAGAAGTTTAAGGAATTCTTCAGGAATTTCATGAATTTGTGTTGAAATTGATGGAAAATTACATCAGAAATGTAAATAATTAAGTGAGTCATGCAGTCATTGTTAAGTGGATTTATATGGGAATTTGAGCTATATATAGGTATAGAGTGAGACCTTGGTAGTTGAGTAGTTGATCAATATGATAAGATTACTTGCTTTCTCCCTCAGCTCAGGGGCGCAAGGGGGTCCATTGTCGCGTTTAGAGAACGATATGATGAGATTATTTGAGGAATCAGGTTCAAAACATGTCAGAAGTGAATCGCAGCTATTATATAGATTATATTATACATTATATAGTATTGTCGATATAATTAGGATAATCACGATGTTCAGGGCATTACACCATGAAATGTTCAGTTTGATAGCATTTAAAATACTTAGTTAGAGAGTATATTCATGCAAAAATTAGAATTTGGAGTCGACTTCCCCGAAAAAAAGCCAATTTTAGATGAATCTCCTCGACTTATCTCATTATGGCTCACTTCTACCAGAACCAACTCGAAGTCTTAGGGTATGCTCTCAAGAGCAGAGTAAGCTAAGAGCAACACTCACGACCATGTTCATATAATATATTTAAGGTGGCCTGTTAGGAATTAGAACACAAAATCAAATCAAAAACATTCAAAATTGCTTATAAATCATCTCAAGTTGTGATTTTGAGACGCAAAAAACAAGCAAAAAATACATTGAGAACTTGTCTCATTTTGCGTCACAAAATGATCAAAGGTCAAGTTTGTTGAGTCGAATTGAATATGAAGAAATATATCGCTGATACAATTAAATTCTAATTTACTGGAGGGTTACCTATGTGTCACGGCACACTAGAGTGTCTCCCTAATTTTGCTGCCACACTAGTGAGCCGCAATAATAGTTGGATATGCCATAAATCATATTCAGATTATGGTTTCGGTCAAGACTACCACTAAGGTGTTCCGTGGCACAAACAAAGGTTGTCCAACACTGCTCTAGCTATTAGGCATCATTCATACTCAATATTGATATTTAATTTTATTTTTTTCAATTTTTTTAGAGATGCTACAGGTGCCATTCTAGTGTATGATGTCTCAAAAATGAACAGGTAAGCATAATATAGTCGAAATTGGATTTTATAAGGATCTATCTCATATTATTGATTCCATTGGTGGGTAACCTATGTGTATGAATGAAAGTGACCCCTAAAAATACTGGATATACGTTTGTGATAAGCCGTATGCCGTGTATGATTCCGGTCGATATTTACCTTTTAGAGAGCCGCGATACACATGCGGCACTATAGTATAAAATGCTCACCAATGGCCTATCCCTTGAATAAACCATAAAACTAATTATCTCTCTAAATTCCAGTTTCCAAAAGCTCGAAACATGGCTCGAAGAACTCGAAATCAACACAAACAGAAACATCACAAAAATGATTGTCGGCAATAAAATTGATTTACAAAATATGCGTAAAGTTGACCGTGAGATGGGCAAAAAGTTTGCCAAACAGCAACGAGCCTTGTTTGTCGAGACATCAGCAGCTAACAATATCAACGTTCAAATGGCATTTGAAGAGCTGGTAAAGAAAATATTGGAAGATAACATATTTGATGACCAAAATGGTGTGGCCAAAAGTGACATAAGGCTTACTGGTATGACTGATGCACAGAATCAACAGCCAGCTGGTGGATCGTGTACGGGCGGCTATTGTGGAAGATGAGTTGATGGATCTGACTATTTGTGGACTTTTTTTTGGTGCGGATTTTTTTAAGAAAACGTTTTTTGTGGCTGGAATTTTTTGAGCCAGCTTGTTTTTTATTGTAAATTAAAAAAATTCAGCACATTTTCCTCAATTTAGCAATTTTTTAAAATTGACAAATAATTTCCGTGAATATTAAAAATTTTTGCATTATTTATTTTTCTAATAATATCGAAAATATTGTGAACATTAATGCCGAAAAAAATGATGAATATATATATTGTAATTTGTAAAATGTAAATTTTAACAAATTTAAATAAAAAAATGCGTAAATTAATTGAATATTTTTTGGAATTTTTATTGAGGCAGAGGGGGGAGGCTAGGCTGGCAGAAGGGTATTATGAAGGCAAAAGGTTCATTAATGGGTTCATTAGTAAGTCCATGGGTTAGTCCATTAGTCGGTCCATTAGTGGGTCCATTGGTGGATACAATAGTTGGTCCATTGATCATTGATCAGTCGATTGGTGAATCCATTGGTTGGGCTATTGGTAGGTCCATTGAAGGGTCCATTCGTCGGTCCATTGATGGATCCTTTAGTGAGTCCATTAGTGGGTACATTAGTCGGTTCAATGGTTCATTGGTGTGTCCATTAGCGAGTCCATGAGTGGATCCATTGGTCAGTCTATTGGTGAGTCCTAAGTCCACTAGTGGGTCCATTAATGAGTTCATTTTTAGGTCCATTGGTTGGTCCATTAGTGGGTGCATCGGTCAGTACTGAGTCCATTGGTGGGTCCATTAATGAGTCCATTGGTTAATCCATTAGTCGGTCCATTAGTGGATCCATTGAAGGGTCCATTGATGGATCTATTGATGAGTCCATTGGTGGGTCCATTGTATGATAATATAAAATCATCCAAATTCAATGCTCAATAAATTCCCTCTGAAAGTTAATCTCCAGCTCAAATTTCGGCGTTCCAAAATACATCCGTTCCCTTTTCTCCTTCTGTTCAACACAAAAGTACAGAATTGAACTTAAAATGCACATAAATGGGTATGTAAGCTGCACAATGCATCTAATGAGGTATTTTTCACCCTGGTGTATTTTTGTATATTGAATGATTCCAACAATTGTTGATAGAATGGCTAATATGGCAGCTAGTGCTACATATGACCTGAACATGTACTTGTCTCTCTGTAAAATAATCGATAAGGCATGGGTAAGAGCTGAAAAAATTAAAATTGACAGTTGACTTACCCTGGAACATTTGCACATTGCCATTAAAAAGAACACCAAGCTACTTAAGCTTATCAATGTTGCTGGAATAGCAATTACCACTAAAATAAAAGAAATTGTCAAATTTTTCACCAATTCCTCAATATTTTCAGCCTTACATACCTTTTTCATCAGCTGTAGCTGCATTTATCAAAAATGAAGCTCCTGTATAGATGACAAATGGAATTGACACAACTGTGAATAATATTTCGGAATTTGTGCAGGAATTTCCCATTGTTATTGTTCAAATGACTTTTCTGACTGTTCCGTATGCCGACAATACCGACAGTAAATGTTCAAATACAGATGGAAGTCACGCATACAGTCATGAAAAGGAAAATAAGAAAATTCAAGTAAGGGAGTCATATAAAACGGAATTAACGATGGAAAACGATGTGACAGTAAGTGTTGGCAGGACTCAATTTTGAGGTCCGAAGTTGGGATCGACTTTAGTGTCCATTTAGGGGCCAAATGTATTTCAAATGCTTTCAAATGTATTTTTTTATTAATAAACTAAATTTATTTTATTGCTTGTACATTAAGGTATCTCCATATACTCATTCCTAACTACAATGTCCACTGAAAATTTTGGATTTCCTTCATATTCTCTTTCTTTTGTTTCATAGTCGTCAATATTGAACATTAAACACATTGATATTAGGCACAAAATTGAGTAAATAAACAATGTGAGGCATTTGGCTGTCAACATCGACTCGATGCTGCTGAAAACTGCATAATAGAGCAGCACACAACATCCAATGAGTGAAATTATTGTCGATAAAAATGTTAGAAGGATGAAGGCTGATCCGAGGTATCTTTCGGCCTGAAATTAGGGATTTGTAATTAATAAGGTCATTTAATAAGGTTGCAGGGGAGGTTAGAAGCTAGTGGTAGGAGCAGGGACCATTATCAGGAGTCAGGAGAATCAGGGGTCAACTACCCCTCCCCCTCCATCTACTTTCGACACGATTCTTCAATTTACTAAGGTTTTTGACAGATTTTCATGCAAATAACCCATGACAGAGGGAAGGAGGGAGGGGGGAGTTTAAAGGGGGTTGACCCAGCACCTAGAGGTTGATCCACAACAACTCCGATGATCTTACGTTAATATATCCCCGAAATATTGTCAATGGAAACACAATCAAGCTTATAAAATTGATAATCTGTCCAACTGTGGTGATTAATCCTAAAAATTAAAGAATTCTCTTCAAAAATTTGAAATTTAACACAATTTAAGTAAATCCAAACCTAACTCGTCAGATTCTCGATAGATAAAAGTTGTGATTATTGTTAAAACTATTAAAGGAAATATTAAAATTTTGAATAAAAATTGTGATTCTGTTTGATGATGTTTATTGTCCATGATGAAATCTTCTATTGTTCCATTTATAAGCATAAGATACGTCAAAAGACATGCGTAACTATTTGCCAGAAAAACTATCATTGGGAAAACTATAAAAATAAGTTGAAAATTTCTTGTGAATTTGTTCAAATGACGCATTTTTTGGTGATTTTTGATATAAAAATATTTTTATTGCAATTTTTGATATTTAAAAAAATTTAATTTTGTTAATATTTTAACAATTTTTTCATAAAAAATTGAGTACATAAAGGTTTCATTTAGTTTAAGTTTTCTCGAATGCGCGTCCATATGCGCAGCAATGCGCATGTATTTGCTCATAGTACGCACCCAAAATAACAAAAAAATCATATTAATGTGAAACAAATATGCACATTCAAGTGCGCATATATGCGCAACCATGCGCATTCAGAAGAACATTTCATCATTTAGACGCTCGCATTTCTATCCTCTCAACCTGAAAAGGCACTTCAAACAATCGAGCATCATTCCGATTTAATGGAATATTTGTTATAGTTCCATCTTCAGCATGTATTGCTCTTGTTCTTTGTCCAGCCACTTCGTCTTTCGATAGACCTGTGATAATCAGAACATAAATTCCAATTGCTGCATAAGCAAAGAAGACCATTGATGTAGGAAGACTTATGGTGATTTTTAAAACTCCATCAATTAAGGCAAGTGCAACTCCTATAAATGTTAGTAAAATGTACGTGAACAGATCTTCTTCTGGATTCTGAAATTGGGAGAGAATTTTGTGTAAATTTATGAATTCTTTCAGAGTGAATTTGAGTCAGTGATGGACAACCAGACCTTGGTGATCTTGGCAATAAACCTGGACCGTAACAGTATCCAGCTTAAGGTTCACAAGGATTGTCCAGCACTGATTTGATTGAATGATAAATTTCTTACTTCAGCAGATTCAGTGCAGCAAAGACAGCAGCTTTTTATTGAGATTCCAACATAAACGGTTACTGCGCAGTACAGAAAAATTGGGATAACTGAAAGATATGACTTAGATTAGTCAATAGGCATACAATGACCAATAATCTTTCTAGAAATGGTCATTATGATCATATTGATTGATTAGAAAGGGAATATTGAGTACCCTAAGATAGTCTAGGTAGAATATGACCTCGGATACCCAATAGGCAAAGAAACCAGTCCCAGATCTTCTCGCTCACCAATATCAAGCTTTGAATACACTAAAATGAACAAAAATCTCACCTTGCGATCCTTTAACAACTCCCATCAAAAAATAAGCATAATAAACTGTATCAATAATGCCCAAAATCAGGCTAAAGATCGACATTGTAATTCCAATGATGTAAAAACATGCATATGAGTCAAGCCCACAAAAACAGCAGTTTAATCGACCCATTGTTGTATTTTGGACGGAAGATTCTTAGACTTAGGGAGTGGTTTAGTTGAGTATTGTGATTTGTAGGCTTAAATGACCTTGATATCGATCATAGTTGAATTTGAATGATAAAAATTGATAATATTGTCAAATCTGCATTTCTAAAATTCAGTGGACTTAGCTATTGTGCTGATAAGTTGACTTAACTTCATATAAACTTCCAAATAATTTTGAACTCAAATTTCAACTTTAACTAATGTTTTTAAATAAAAAGTCGCAAAAAAATGCGTACAATTTGTAAACAACTGTTCAATACACCGACATGTGGAACTGAGAATCATATCCAATACAACTTTACTTCCATTTCTCTTAGCTCTTAATGTACAAAATGTAAAAAACCATAAAAAATTCTCTCAATTTGAAATTTTCAACAATTTACCTTAATCAGCTGTTTTTATCAAATTTATGACAGTATTCGTGACTGATCATCAACCTGTTGAGTGCAGGTAGAGTTACAAGAATTGACTTGATATCTATCAAATGTCACTAAGTGTCTAATGACTAGTTTTATCAACAAAACTCCTCATTATCAAGTTCATTGTCACTTTATCTCTACTGAGAAACTTAAAAAAGATAATTAGGACAATAAAGTGCTTATTATCTTCAAAAAGACAGCAATATTGTCAGTATGTAAGATTAATTCAAGTAGTTAGGTTTACTGTTCTGCAAAAAATCATGGAATTTGCTCACATTTTCACAATTCTAACATTAATTGTTAGTGGAATAAGCTCAGATCTGCAAAATTTTGACATATTTTCATCACCAGTAGTCAATAATGAGCCAATTATTGGAATTATGGCAATTGACATGTCTTACTATATACAATCAAAGTATACGGAGCAGTATTACAGCTTTATAGCAACATCTTATGTGAAATTCGTTGAAGGAGGTGGAGCTAGAGTTGTTCCTGTATGGTAAGAAGTGTTCAAACTAGGAGACAGACCGAGACAGACCTAGACAGAACAAGACAGACCAATACAGACCAAGACACATTAAGACAGACCTAGACAGACCAAGAAACACCCAGAGAGACCCAAAAATACCAAAATAGACCCAAACAGTCCCAGAAAGACCAACACAGACCCAGATAGACCCAAACAGACCAAGACGAGCCAAGACAGACCCAGAAAGACCCAGAAAGACCCAGAAAGACCCAGAAAGACCCAGACAGACTCTGGCAGGCTCAGGCAGATCAAAACAGACCCAAACAGACTCAAACAGACCCAAACAGACTCAGCCAGACTTAGACAGACCAAGGCAAATCAAGACAGACCAAAATAGACTCATGCAGACCTTGATGGACTCATACATACCAAGACAGACCCTGACAGATCCATACAGACCAAGACAGGCTAAGACAAACTAAACAGACCTCACAAAAAATTCTAATTTCCCATCTTTAATCCAGGATCGGAAAGGACCGAAAGTACTACGAAGACATCATGTCCAAACTTAATGGAATCCTATTCACTGGCGGTGCAGTTTGGTTCTATGACAGTGCCTATGCTTACACTGGAAAGATAATTTATGAAATTGCTAAACAACTCAATGAAAATGGCGATTTCTTTCCACTTTGGGGCACTTGCTTAGGATTTGAGCTGTTGACTTACTTGTCAGCTAATCGATCTGAACATCGAGCTGATTGTTCATCTACAAATCAGGCATTGAATTTGGAATTTAAGGATGATTTTAGGACCAGTAGGATGTTTAAGGATGCTGGAGATGAAGTTGTGGATATTTTGAAGACTGAGGAAGTAACATCGAATTTTCATGAGTATTGTGTGACTGAAAAGGTGAGTTTTGGAACTGATTTATCAATTTTGGACATACTTACATAAGATCTATCCATTCCAGAACCTTACAACCTTCAAAATTGACACCGACTGGCGTGTCATTTCCACCAATAAAGACTGGAACAATTTCGAATTTATTTCATCAATTGAGCACAAAAGATATCCATTTTATGGAGTTCAGTTCCATCCCGAAAAGAACCTCTATGAATGGGTCCGGAACAAGAACATCTCCCATACCCAAAATGCAGTCCTTGCATCTCAATATTTTGCTCAATTTTTCGTCAATGAAGCTCGAAAAAGCAGCCACAAATTCAAGGATTCAAAGACTGAAGATCAGCATGTCATCTACAACTTCCCACTGACATTTACTGGACTTGTTGGATCTTCATATGAGCAATGTTATCTGTTTAAGGATGATGTTGATTATAGCTTTGAAACTGGAACTGGAAGTCGAAATTCGATTGTAATTTCAATTGTTTTAGGCTTTTTATTGGTAATAAAGATGATGGATTGATGATGGATTTGGTTAAGAGATGCTCATTAAGTTGATTTTGAACAGCCATTCAGCTACAAAAGCTTATTTTTATTATTCGATACATTTCCGCTACAATTTTAAAGCTTATTTTTACAATTTCTAAATAATACTGCTTAAATCTTGACTATTTCAACCACCATAAAGACGATGTCGTCACCCTTTCGACCATCTTCAATATTTCTCAGTATGTACAGTCACCGGATACTTTGGAGTCACAATTTGTCCAGTCGCAACAGCTTCCGAAACTTGTGTGTTGTTAAAATTCACCATAACGTTAAGTCTCTCAGTTTTTAGCTCATGATAAGCCATAAAAACTATGACGAAGGCGATGACTGTTCCAAGTATGTAGACACAAAGTATAATAGTCACTAGAATTCGATACTTATATTTCACAATTGCATCAATTATTGCAAATACAACAGAAACAGGCATAAGTACTAAATATTGTTTAAATGATTTATTGTAGAGACCCTAAAGGAATTAGAAGGGTTAGATTTTGATTATAATTTTGACAGACTTACTTACTGTTTTGATGTTCTTCTGACCAAGGTATAGTGCGCAGTGATAAAATCCTGATATAAGATAGGTAAAAGCGGCGATAAATGAGAAGATCATTAAGACTGAAAAAGGGGTGTTAATTAGCATTGTATTGCCGTATCCAGAGGGAGGGGTGAAGGGTTGGTTGGCGGTTGGCACACCTGTCCTGGATAGTCAATTGTCAATGACCACATTCCCCTTTTTTCGAGCAAATTTCAATAATTTACAAGATTTTTTCGACAAAAATATCAAAAAACACTCCAAGTTGGGTCCATACAAGCCCACACCCTCCTGTCCCTCTCTTCAAAATCCTCTGTATTCCTACCCCAAGCAACAGCTTGATTTCTACTTTTACTTACCCACCAATTCACCCTCAAATTCAATAACAGTCAGGAATGTCAGCGTTAAATTTGTCGCAATCATTGAAAAGCTTATAACGGTCATAAGAACTCCAACACAGACCAGTGTGGCTGACACACCCATGCAAAAATACTTTTCGTATTTTCTCATTTCGATGCTGTCAACTATTGACTTGGAGCTGATGATTAAGAACGTCAAATTCACTTAAACTGCTCAAAATTGTGCGAATAAAATTGAAAATTCAAAATTAAAGCTTTCAAATTTTATTAAATTTTCTTATAACTGTTAAAGTACATAGAACTGATTCACTCTTAATTAGTAATCAAACTAAGAGATACCTGAGGGGTATTGCAATAAATATTAGTACTAATGACGATAAAGGTTATAAACGACTTTATAAGTGTATAGAAATGCAAACATTTTAATTTGTTAGTTAAGTGACAAAGCTCAATACAAATGTAATCTAAGTATTAATATCCGGAAGGCACATGGCGTATTAAAAAGAGTTTTGTACTTGAATCTGTTACTTCGTGTCTTCGTGTCTTCGGGTCAGTCGGTCTTCGTGTCTTCGGTCTTCGGTCTTCGGCGTTCAGTGTTCGGTCTTCGGTCTTAGTGTCTTCGTGTCTTCGTGTCTTCGTGTCTTCGTGTCTTCGTGTCTTCGTGTCTTCGTGTCTTTGTGTCTTCGGTCTTCGGTCTTCGGTCTTAGTGTCTTTGTGTCTTCGGTCTTCGGTCTTCATTCTTTTGTCTTCAGTCTTCGGTCTTCGGTCTTTGGTCTTCGGTCTTCGGTCTTCGGTCTTCGGTCTTCAGTCTTCGGTCTTCGGTCTTCGGTCTTCGGTCTTCGGTCTTCGGTCTTAGTGTCTTCGGTCTTTTCGGTCTTCGGTCATCATTATTCGGTCTTCGGTCTACGCTAAGTGTCTTATAGGTTAAGTGAGTAATTATTCAATAATTTCTGAGGTTCATCTAAAACTGCATCCTAGACTCGATTTAAAGGATCAATTTCAGTCGCATTTTGTGACTCAACTTTTTCAACATTGATTGCAAGCGAATATTTCGGAAAATCAGCCTGATCGATTACAACATTTCCATGTCCTTTATTAAACCTATCCAAGTCACGTTGTTGTTTTTGGACCAACTCATTCCTTGCCATGATTCCAGCAACAATGCTCAATACATTAATGATGAAAAATACAAAGTAAAACAACGATAATAAGATGTAATATGGGACCTTGATTATTCCATCGACTAAGGAACAGACAGTAATGATGCATACAAAGCCGAGGTAGCATCTGAAGTATTTATTGGTTTTCTGGAAGTTGACAAAATTTTTGAATTATTTTTTGGAATTTTTTAATTTTTTAAATCACTTACTTTATAGAAGCATGAGCAGCACAGTGAGCATTGGAAAAATAAGTTCATAAGATAAATGACCATCATGAACAGCGAGATTAATTCAATTGGAAACTCTAAAAAGAGAAAATACACAAATTTTATAGTCATTCTGGACATAAACTTGATTATCTTACCAGCTTCATATTCATCTTCATCTTCAGGTCTTTTATGAATGCGATTCATCCTAAGCTTTATGAATAGAGCATCAAGAGCAATTGCAATAATATTGAGGAACACCATTCCAGTTCCAATGCATATTAAAAGATTTGGAACGCTCATGCAGAAGTATTTTCCGTATCTTCCCATTTTTTGAGTTGCTTTGTGCTGCTTGTGGCTTAAAATATTGTAAATTATCCTATGGAAGGTTCACTTAAGGCAATGTTAAGTCACTGATTTGAAATTTTTAATAAAAACTGCTGAATTTTGGTAAAAAATTTGATTTTATTTTGTAAACATTGGCACAAATACATTGAAAATGAGGAACACATGCGTAGCACACATAGACGTAGAATTGTAGAAAATGCCGTGCATGGCAAAATGGGTCAAAAATGTCATAAAAATGTACAAATATCAAATTATGATCCTAAACTTCAATCTTATTAGCTACAACAACCATTGCCTGCCTTGGAATACCATCGAGTCCAGTTGGTGGCTCACTTGGTCCATTTCCGCTGTTGAACTTCTCCAATTCATTTAGTCGGTCGTGCAACAACTCGTGTCTTGCAAATATGAGGATGAATGTTGATAAAAGTATGAAAATAATGTAAATTATAAGGACGATTGCCATAATTGATCCTGCATAAAATTTGAAAATTATGTCGATTATAGCAAATCCAGTCGCAATTCCGCCTAATACTACTAATAATTTAAAAAAGCCTTCAATGTCCTAAAATGAAAATTTTATTAATAATTTAATTGTTGGATGTGACTTTGACTTGATGAACCACGCTCGACCAAAACCACGCCATCCTGGGTCGATTGTGCTAAAGGAAACTTACCCGATTGTAAAATTTTCGACAGCAAAATACACAATGAAATATTCCAAGCAAGATATAGCAAATAGATGCAAAAAATGAATAACAAAAGTGAGCTGAAAGGCACGAATTAAATTATTTCTGATAAAATATTCAGTTTGGTGCAGTGGTGGGCAAACTATGTGCTGTAGCACACGTTGATGGTAAGCTTCGAACGGAATACGGCACACAGGCTGCTCATCACTGTTTTAGAGTCTTTGTTTCTCACCCCAATCGTCATCAAAGTTTGAGTTTATTTTTATTCTAAATGTTTCATAATAATCATATGCAGCAACAGCAAAGCTCAAAATTGCCATAAAAACTCCAAGAAACAATAAAGTTGCAGGAACTCCCATGCAAAAACTGCGAGCATATTTTCCCATTTTTAATTCACAAAATTTAACTTAATATTTTAAAATATTGTCAGACTGAATATATGTAACTCTGCCTGAGTACTAACTTGAGAATCGGAACTGAGATCATAAATTGACATTATAACATGTAAATATAATACATTACAATAAGATCATGATTTCATCATCTTCACATATAGAGCGACTTCAGCACATTGATGCCGTGATTGACTCTTGAAGCCTTATCTCTGAATACACACATACATACACATTTTGATTTTCCGAACCATTCGATACCGGAACACAGAGCTAGAGCTCTCTACGATGTCTAGCTAGCGAGATCTCACTTCTTACCCTTTGTCAAGATAGAGCCAGTTTCAGTCGTCAACTGAGCGAGGTCATGGATCATACTTGAGCTGTACAGCTACCATAGTTAGTAAAAAAATAACTCCTTACCTAGTCATCCGGACAAAATGCAAGTTTAAGTGCTTCTCATTCAAAAATTGCTCTAAGAATCTCTCAAAAAAAAACTAACAATTTACTGAAATCAGTACACAAATCTATAAGTTTTAATAGTTTATAGTCATTTAAGGAACTTTATTTAATACAAAAATATATACAGGAATATCACAAGTCGGTTAATACAGCAAAAAACCAGTGTAAGGTCAGTGTGACTCTGATTTGATGTTAAATCTCGACTCAATTTATATTCATCATCATCCCAGAGTCAAGCTCAGATGTGTCTGATTTCGGATTGATTATCCGGCTTTGTACAATAATACTAGTTCATTTTAAAAATTATCAAAATAGGAGAATATAAAGCTAATACAATAACAGCATCAACATAATTAGGAGCCATCCAATCGTTAAATTCAGGGTGGGCAGGAGATAGGTTGATGAAATTCTGATTCCAATATCTTCATTGTTCAATTTTGTGAACAGTCATTTGACAATATTGAACCTTTAATGACCCCCATCATCTCTAAACCCTTTCAGCACTGAGTGTCATCGGATATTTTGGAATCCCCTCAAATCCATTGGCACAACTGTCGGACCTTGACGGCTATTAAAATTCTGCACATCATTTAATCTATTTTCAAATAGTTCACATTTTGCAAGGTATGCAATCACAACAGCAATACATGTCACAACAAAGTAGATAAAAAGGATGGCTGAGTTGATGATCATATCAAATTGTAGCTTCCAAATTCCATTGATAAGGGCAAAAGTGGCAGCAATTAATGAAACTATGATGACGGCATTGAAGAATTTGTTGATGTTCTGTAAGGAAATTAAAGGAAAATAAAGGAAATTGTCAAATTCATGGTCAGGAAGGTCGGACAACTCATGGTGGCAGGTGACACAAGACATTGACACTGTCATCAGCCCCATACAATCTTTCATCCGGGTGAAACGTGTGTCAGTGCCTAAATGTGACATAAATTTAGCAAACATGAGTCTCGACACCTGAGTTGACCACCATCCTGTTTATGCTAAGTTAGTAAAGTCATTGTTCACTACATCAAAAATAGACAAAAATCATAACTTACTTGGTCATAATTACGTCTGCAACAGAACTACAGACTGAAATATTCCAGCTAATATGAACGTAAAGACCATTGAAACCATTTCAAAGGCAAAGAAATCTGTAAGCCATAAAAAATTCCATCGTTCCTATGGCACATAATCGTAACTTCATTCAATTTAAAGCTACTCACATGGATCTAGTTTGTCTGCATTTACCATCATTATGAGTGAGGCCACAAAATCACCAAAGAACAATGATATGCTGAATATGCCCATGGTGACTCCTAATACGATAACACAGTTGGATACATCAATACAAAAAAATTTCTCGTATTTTCCCATTTTTTTGGATGTAAGTTGATTTGAAATATTGTAAGTTGTGCTGCTTAAGTTTCACTAAAGGCAAGATTAAGTCACAGATTTGAAGATTTATTCAGTTTTTGAGATAAAAACGTTGAAGGTTCCGATATGACTCATTTGTTATCAAAATTTGGTCTATTTCTGAAGTGGATGACTTGAAATGGGGCAGTTGAGTCTTCAAATGATAAAGTCAGCTATTGACGTAATCGGCGCACCTTCGTACCATTGAACAATGAGTAATAAATACTTTAAAATAGTTCAATTCACTTAATTGTAGCTTAATTGTTGATTTTCATTGAATTAATCACAAAGCAGTTCCTTTACTAAGCACAAAGGTCAATTTTGAATATTTTTCGAAGTTAATTAAATTAAATTTAATTAAATTATGAATATAAAGTTTAATTTCGGTTATTAAATGATTTATTTCGTAAACATTGATAACAAGACAATAAAAAACGTGTAAAAATACAGAGTAAATGTGTGTAACATGCTTACAAAGACGTAGAATTCTAATCGTAAGTTGTAAGAAATGTCGTGCATGGCAATGTGTGCCAATTTCAACAATCTAAGCCAGTTTTAAACAGATTTTGGTACGAAGAATGGCAAAAGAGTCAAAATTGCCCATTTTTGCATTACACATCCAGCAATTGACCCTTAAAGCCATCCACAAATTAAGTCCACTTCACTTTTTCATTGGCATCTCCTCCGGCGCATCCCTAAACTCAGCTCTTTCAACTTGAATTGCCATATCAAATCTCGGATGACTCTCCTGTCCACTGGTGACAATTGTCTGTCCCATCTCATTGTTCAGCTGTTCCTCATTAAATCCTCGCTGTTTTATTACTTCATCTTTTGACATAAGAACAACAATCAGTGAGAGGATGTTAAGGATGATGAATATAAAGAATAATCCTGGGATAACAAAGACTTTCGTCCAATTTAAAATAGCGTCAATTAAGGCACAAATGGTGCTGAGTATGGCAAATATTTTGTATGATTTGTAAAACTTTTCAATGTCCTGTAATGAGAGGAAATGTTGAAAATTGTCAAAATTTGAAGGAATTGGTCACATTGATGTCCAGAGTTCGAAGTCAAGTTGACTTGACTACAAAATTCTAATCAACTTCAAATTCTGGATATGCAACTTCAATTTGATTCTTACCTTAAGAGAGTTAAAACAGCACAATTTACCATAGCATCCAATCATAATGCAGTATATTGGAAATGCGGTAAATTCATACAGGAGTATTATGAATGAGATGAAGTCATTTGGACGTCCAACATACAGCACGATGAATGATGCAATATTAAAAACAAATGCAAGTAGTCCAAATATGCACATGAATGTCCCAAGGCACATAAAAAAATCTGTAATATTTGATGGCAAGTATTCTTTGTAATTTCCCATTATTTTGACTAAGTTTGATGATTATTGAGGAATTAAAGGCAGTTTTGAGACACTTTGTGATGATTTTTGAGCTCTTATTCGAGCATTATCAATTCTGGATCACATAAATCTAATTTAACTGCCTAAATTGACCATTTGACACAATATTAAAGTCTCCGACACTTAACATTCAATGAACATCTATAGATCTTTTATTTAAATGCAATAAATAAGACACAAACTGGATAAATTTATAAATAATTCACAAAAATATTGTTAAAACTAATTCATTGTTGTTTTCTACATTTTAAAGTAGAATAATCAACAGTAAAATACTTTATAGTCACACTATGAAGAGGTGTGACTGTGTAGTAAACAACTTGTAACTTGGGGAAACAGTTCAATGACTTTGGGTTTGCCATAGTTGAGGGTTTGATCGTTTTGACACCGCTCGACTAAATCCGCTCAAAACCCTCAACCCACTCGACTTACTCGAGCTCGACTCGCTCGACTTACTCGACCAGCTCGACTTTCTTGATCAGCACGGCTAGCTAGACCATCTCGACTTGCTCTACTTACTCGACCAGCTCGACTTAATCGACCAGCTCAACTTACTCGACCAACTCGACTTACTCGATTAGCTCGACTTATTCGACCAGCTCGACTCTCGACTTCCTCGGCATGCTCGACCAGCTCGACTCTCGACTTCCTCGGCATGCTCGACCAGCTCGACTTGACGAGCTCGACCTGACCAGCTCGACTTGACCAGCTCGACCTAGTCAACCCATGTGACCTCTCTCCTTCCCTCGTCTACCACTTTATGGCACCCTGGGAAAATGATTGATAATCAACTTTCCTCAGCCTTGTTAAGTCCCAGTAAAATAAGATTATTAATGTATTTAAGGTAATATTTATGAATTCGTCTATTCTGTTGATCAGAGCTGGATGTCACCTTAATTTTTGTATGGAATGTAGTTGACTTTTTCATACAAAAGCTCTAATCAACTTAAAATCTACAGCAAATTAATGTAATTTATTCGAAAAATTGAAAGAAATGCAACCTTAATCCTAGAAACCACCCACATCTCCAACCTTAACGTCCACCCTCAACCTTAACAGCTTCCAAATTCATCGAAAATTTCGGCATCTCATCTGGCTCCAAATTATTCAACATTTCCTGTTGCTGCGAACGTCCAGCATTAAATTGCTCCAAAATTGTTTGTTTTTCTCTCTTAATTTCACGTTCCGCTGTCCACGTAACAACAAGACTTAAGGCACCAAGTCCAAAATAGACAAAAAACAGCACGGACATTCCGACATCAAATGACATTTTTAAACATCCATCAATAAAGGCACAAATGACAGAAGCAGTTGTAAAAAAGTTGTAAGAATTAAAGACTTTGGATGCGACAAGACCTTCAATGCACAGCAGACAACAGCTGTAAATGGCTGATAGGAAGTACATGACAATGGCTATATAGATGAAGTACTGCTGAACTAAAAAATAATGGAAATTGGACTTAAAAGTGTCATTTTGTGCTTAATTGTTCCTCACCTAGTGGAATTCTTATTTTATTTTTTATCATTTCTATGTGAAAGTAAAAGTCACAGAAAGTAGCAAGCATACCAAATGTTGACAGCACAACACCAATCAGGATGATCATGCCGGATGTACTTACGCAGTACTTTTGGTCTCTATTTGACATTTTTATTGATGATTTAAGTAAATTTATGTAGATTTTATAAGGTTGTGCCGTATGGCTGATGTATAGTAAGTTTTATCCTGATTATAAATGCTGATGAAGTTCCTGAGCTTTACCATGCGACAATATCACATGACCTGATGCTTAATAATGTCCAAAATAATTATAAAACATTAAAAAAATAATGAAAAATTGTGATTTTTTTGCAGACTCTACGCAATATAGTAAACAAGGAAGTATTCTACATTATGCGTAGAAAATGTGAAATTTGGCAAACCATGTACCAACCATGTGCTACTAAGACATCTATACAGTCATCCACATAAGTAGATTTTCGTACGTAGAAACTCTGTTTACAAATAGAAGTGGTTTTTGTTATTGTAATTAACAAAAGGAAGAGAGAGAAGGATGCTTTACGTGTTCATAGGGATACCCTAGAGGTGCTACAGGTGTTCTCTACAGATGCTACAGAGGGATATCATTCAGGTGATAGAAGCATACCCTTCAAATGCTAAAGGAATACTCTTCAGGTGATACAGTAACACTTTACAGATGCTAAAGGGATGCTCTTTATATGCCACAGGTGTTATCCGGTCTTAGTAATTTACGGTACAGGCAAGGTCATATTCAGGAGATATTTGACCCCCTCTTGAATACGCCACTGTCATATTACCTCAAAAACCGGAGAAATTGACACATAAAGGGTATCCCTGTGTATGTTTTCTTGGGATTTTGGTGGTTAAGCTGAATTTCTGTGGGTTTTAGATTGTTATATCAGGTTTGTCATGTATACTGGGAGGATATGCAGGGTATGTATATCTGGATAGGTATACCGAGTATTCAGGTTTACTGAAGATATATCGGATAGGCATACTGGGTATATATCGGGTTGGTAACAAGTAGGTGAACCTGTTAAGTAGACCAGATAGATAGACCGGTTAGGTATATCGAGTAGATATATCCAGTAAGTATTCCGGGTAGGTATATCGGTGAAGTAGACTAGGTAGGTAAACCTAGGGCTGGTATATTGAGTAGGTATATTGGGTAGGTATATATTGGTAGGTTTGTCGGTTAGGTATATATCGGGTAGATATACCGGGTAGGTATACCAGATAGGTAGGTAGATATCGTGTATCTTTACTGGGTAGGTATACAAGATAGGTAGACCGTGTATATGAGCGGATAAGTAGATCTGGGTAGATACATTGGGTAGGTATGTCGAGTATGTCGTCAATTCTGATTTAAAATAATAAAAATAAATAAAATTTTTATTGAAAATATTCATCATAGAAAAAAGTTTCAATCACAAAAAAATTTGTACAAAATATTTCATTAAAAATGTGTGACTTTTCCAGTATAAGCATCACTTTGATCTTTATTCACTTTCGTTGAATCTATTGAGATAACTGGCACTTCTGTTGGAACTTTTTGATAAATTTGCTTATTAGTATTCATCATTTTAATACTTTTATTACCCGATGAGCTTTGAACACTCGATGACACGGTCGTCAATTGATCTCCATCGTCAGGATCACCCTCCCGTTCCCTACGTAAATCTTCATTTGCTGTACATGTTATGCACAGCGTTAATGATCCAAATATAAAATATATGAAAAATGCAAATGATACAATAAAATTAAACATGAATATTTTTAGGCATCCATCAATGAAGGCACATGTAAGTGCTAAAAATGCAAATATGTTGTAGATTACGTAAAACTTTTTCTTATCCTAAAAAAGATATACAGAAGGAAATAGCTGTTAGAAACTCATTTTGTGGGATGATGATAAAGGGTAGACGGAGGGTAGGGGCAGGATGTAGATAAGGGTAGATATGGAGGATGGAGGTCGGATAAGTGTAGGGTGTGTGGGATGGAGATGTAGGGTTGAGGTGTAGGGGAGATAGGATGAGTATCGGAAAGGCGTGTAGGATAGAGGTAGGATAGAGGTGTAGGGTAGAGGTAGGGTGGAAGTGTAGGTAAAGGTATTGAGATAGAGGTAGGATTGAGGATGAAGTTAGGATGGAGGTGGTAGGATGGGAGTAGAATAGAGGTATAGGATAGAGGTAGGGTGAAGGCAAGGTAGAGGTGCAGAATAAGGTGCAGGATTGAGGTGTAGGGTGGAGGTAGAATGGAGGTAAAGTAGAGATAGAGCAGGATAGGATTAAGTACGGAGATTGATAGGATTGGGATGGAAGTAAATTATAGGAGGTTGGGTGATGATAGGACGGCGGTGAAGGGTAGAGATAGGGTGAAGACAGGGTGAAGGTAGGATTGGTGTTGGATAGAAGTAGGATGGGTTTAAGATAGAGGTGTAGGGTAGAAGTCTATGGTTGAGGTGCAGAATAGAGGTGAACAGTAGAGGTAGGATGAGTATCGGGAGAGGTATAGGGGAGAGGTAGGGTGGAGGTGTAGGGTGGAGGTGTAGGGTAAGAGGAGGATAGAAGTGTAGGATAGGAGACAAGATGGAGGTAGGATGAAAGTAGGGTAGAGGTGGGTTAATGAGGTAGGATGGGGGTAGGATGGAGGTAGACACATTATGATAATCATTACAAACCTTAGTCTTATCAATCTTAACAAGCCGTATATTCAATAATGTAGAATAAAAATAGATTCCAACAGCAAATATCGGAAAAAGTGCGGCAACTAAAAATGTGAGCAAAAAAAAAAGAAAAATTAATTAATATCATAAAATATCTGTTATCAAGTCATATGAATATCTCACAAATTGATATTTTCACATTGTAAGCTGCACAATAAATACAAATTATGACATCCAGTAAACATGTAGCGGTGCCAAGGATTGATAAGAAAATTCCAACAAAAATGAGCATTTTTACAATGCTAATGCAATATTCTTGATGACTATTTTCCATTATTTCTATTGCTTTACATGAGATGAAGGAACTGTGAAGACTCTTTGGTGGTCGTTAAGGTAGTTAAGCTTATGATTTCATAGAAAATTAGTGACTGTATGTGCTGTATGATGAATAATATTCGTACGACTTGCTAATTGTCAATTAAGGCCGCGAATTAGCAGCCGAAACACTTCTAAAAAGTATAAAAAGTTTTGTTTGGATTAAAATAAATTTATTCATGTCTGGAAAAACTCACCAATGTGCACTAATACTTGAGGAAAAATCAAGGAAAAATTTCCACGAAAAATTCAATTTTTTTTATATCCAAAACTCAAAATATACTCGGTTTTTTGGTGATAACTGCAGACAATGTCTCAATATTGTGCGTGAATATGATATTTAATAAGCAATATGAGGAACCAATACTAAAGTGGAACTTATTATCACTGCTTGTATTACAGAATTGTAGAGACAAATAAACATTATTTTAATTGATTTTACATGTATGTGTTACTTTTTATAATAAAAAAGAATTGAGATAAACGTACATGGTTCTGCTGAAAAAGGAAAGAATACAATAAAAAGTAGTAAGAAACATGAACATCTTGAGTACTTTACTTTTTCTGATAAAAAGGTTTACTTTTCAAAATGAAATGATTTTTTTTTTGTTTTTTATTTTGAACTTTTATTAACTTCAATTGAGATTCTAAGAAAATTGCTTATTTTGATAAAAAAAATGAAAAAAAAAAATAATTTTTAAAAAAAATTTAAAAAATTCCAAAAAAAAATAAAAATTTTTTTAAAAAAGTCAAAGAAAAATTTGAAAAAATTAAAGAAATTGAAAAAAAAATAATTAAAAAAATTAAAAAAAAATTTGAAAAATTTTAAAAAAAAATTTAAAAATTTTAAAAAAAATTAAAAAAAAAAAATGAAAAATTAAAAAATTTGAAAAATTTGAAAAGTTTGGAAAACTTGAAAAAAAAAATGTTATTTGAAATAAAACAAAAAAATTGAAATATAAACTTTCTGAAAATTGCAATTTTTTTAAAAAAAATCAATCAATTTTTTTAATTTTAAATTTTTAGTATTTTTCAAAAAAATTAAATTTTTATTTTTTTTTTTTAAATTGCAAAGTTTAGTGACTCATTTTAAGACCATATTCAAATCCGAATATTATTTAATTCCTCCAAACACTACCTTTTTTAATGCAAAACAAAAACAAACTTTTTAAATCAATATTTTTATTCAAACATTTCAAAGCACTTTAAAGCTGCTTTGAAATGTGTGCCAATTTTATTTTTTATTACTATTTTACTATTTTTTTTTTCAATATTTTTTCTTTAAGTTCATCGACTCGGTCTTGTTTATGTTATGAGTAGAAATTTTATGAGGCCGGTTTTGAAGAGAAATGCAAAAAAAATAAAAAAAAAATGTGAATGCATCGCATAACAAGTATTGGGTTTTTTATTTTTAGTAAAAGCTCTTTGAAAATTGAAGTAAATTTTTGAGATTTCTTTTTGTGATTTCTTATTTTTTGTGATTTTTGACTAATTTTATTTTTATAAAATTTTCTCCTTTTTTTAATATTTTTAATTTTTTTAATTTATTTATATTCCAAATTTTTTGAATTTTTTAAATTTTAAATTTTTTAAATATTTCAAATTTAATAAATTTTAAAATTTAAAAAATTCAAATTTTTAAAAATCTTCAATATTTTCAAAAATATAAAAAGCAATTTTAATTCTCATATTTCCCCCGAATATTTCCAATAATTTAATTTGCATTCTTAATAAAATTTAATTCCAATTAATTAAAACCGCTGAAAATTCTTTCTTATTATTTTCTTTCAATTTAAATTCAACCTTGTCGGTATTTGACCGTAAATAAAGATTAAATAACATCTCAAATGCTTCTGTATTGTCAATTTATTTTTATGTAAATCAATGTTTATAAAAAAAAAGTGTCTAAAAATCTTATTCTGTGTATCACAAACTGTATATTGAGCTTTCGGTGTGTTGATTATTTTGTCGACACACACACGGCTATAAAGCTGTGTTTTCTATTTTTATTGCGAACTCAAAACAAGAATTTTGTTTCATTTTTTAAGGAATTTTTTAATTTTTTTTACTGAAAAAATTAAAATGTTCAATTATTCCGGATGATTTGGGAGCTTTTTCACTGGAAGTGCTTTTGTTATCCTTTTTAATTTGGGCATTTTTACTCTCTGGTTTTGTAATATTATTCGGTGCATTTAATTTCATCATAACTGGTTCAGGTGCAACAAAAGTCTTCACAACTGGAGTAAAATGATCTGCATCTTGCGTTTTACTAGTTGACTCCTTTTTCAATTCTTGTTGATTTCTATTTTTTTAAAAGAAAAATGAGATTAGAATAACGAACCCTTTTTTCAAAACTGAATAATGGAATTCTCTGACACCCCTCCCCCCCCCCACCGACACCCTAACCCCTCCTGCACATAATAAGTGAACAGTCACTTAAACAAGAAAGATGTGTCAGTATTGCAATCACTAAATACTAAAATATGATAACATCACAGCTATATAGACGTAAACGCCAATAATTCCAAATAAAATGAATCTGTTCTTACTTGTCCATGATGTTTCTTCGAGTTCGTTTCAAATTAAAATGACAAAATTTTACTTGAAATTCATAATAATATATTCAAGATTATACGACCTGCAACCTGTTTCACTAAAGTTGATTATCTTCGGATTCGGATTATCCACTTCAGTTTTTTGGAATTATCTCTGGAAAGAAAACTGAAGTGCATAATCCGAATTCGAGGATAATCCACTTTAATGAAACAGGCCGATTAATTTTTATTAATCCAGTTTGTTGCATTTGAAAGGTTGACCAGAGTCTTGTTTACAGTAAGTTGCTTACTTTGTGGAAGCAACTTTGTTGTAAGCTTGACCATCCTAGCTGTCGATAGAGACAGCATTGCATTTGGTATTGGCAATTGGCAGGCGGAAGCCGGCTATAGAACCAGTTATATGCGACATCTGAGAGAGTTAATGGTTCACAGTTGATCTGTACGGCCAGCGAAGTAAGTAAGTAAGTTGACCATCCCAAGTCTGATTGTAAGGCTGTCAAGTCTGAGACTAGATTGTGATTTGGATAAAAATGTTCAAAATGTATCCAAAATTCCAATCCAATTTTCTCGAAAAATTGAGAAATTTTGAGGCTATGTCGGGATACAGCAGCAAGGTAGGAATCACACAGCAGATGGCCGTCCTACTTTGGCTAGATTGTATTAGTTTGGTATTGATCAGACCACATCATCACCACTTACTCATCAAACACTAAATTGGCTATTAATGTGACTTAATGCGGCCGATGGATATCATTGTTATCCTATTGGCTTAGTGTCAAATCTACGACAATATGGGTTTGAACCAGAGTTGCAAACAAGTTCCTACGACAGGCAAAAACCGTACAATTTATTGATAATTTGTATGGATTTGTAAGCAAAAACCATACAAATTATATAGAATTTTTATGGGTTTTGCCTGGAACAAATATTTGAACCTTTATGCTACGAAATAACTTCCATATGTGACTAAGCTGCATACTGAACTAGGCAGCAAGAGTTCTGTGCATCCAAAAAATATGAAAAATCAAATTTAATAAAAAAAATTCAATTTATTCCCATAAACTCTATAAAATTGTCATCAAAACATTCAAGCTATTGATATACAAAACCCAAATATTAAGAAGAAGACAAAAAAAATTTTTATTTTTAAAATTAGACGCATCCTCGACATGAAGACAAGAAAAAAAAAACATTGACTTTTTCCCACCAAAAATAAAAATTTATCAACATTCGGTGTCGCACGTACAAAATCAACACTTGCACAACTATAGACATGAAAAATGAAATATTTTACCTCAAATATGGAAAAAATGTCGATGATTTTTGGGGATTTTCAGGGAATTTGAAAGAATTTTTGAATAATTTTTGAAATTTTCCATCAAAATCGAAATAAAAGTTGAATTTTAAGTCAAATTTTGAATTTTTTAATTTAAAAATATTTCATCAGATTTTAAATTTCGACACCAACACAGCCAAACCCTCACAAATACATCCAAACACTCACCAACACACCCAAAATTCCCATCAAAACCCACACAAAACTCGAGAAAAAAACATCAAAAAAAATACATAAATTTTCAAAGATGGCGCCATGTCTGTCCATATGTCCAACATAGTCAGCGGCACACCCGACTCAAATGGAAAAATATTTTTGTATAGTGCAATTTAGTAAAAAAGAATTTTTTTTTCATGTACGGGCCTCAAAAGAATTTTGAAAAAAAAAAAAAATTTAACATAAAATAATAAATTGAGCATTAAAAAGCGACAATTAAAGTGAAATATTTACTTTTAGGCATCACATAAGTTAGTTGTGCAGTGGATTAACGATTGACTAAAGCTGAAAAAAGGACATAAACGAGATTAAATTGCGAAAAACTTTGACAAATTTCAATTTTGTGTTGTTGAAAAAATCTCGTAAAAAAAGTCAATTTGGAGTGACTGAAAAATCAACAATTTGAGCTGAATTTTGACACAAAAAGGCGAATTTGAAGGTAAATTTGAAATTTTTTTGTAACTTAAGCCAACAAAACGTTTAAAAAATTTGACTGAATTTGACTCAAAAGTCGCAAGGTTGACGGTCCAGGCAACGCCAAGCAGTGAATCCTTCAAAATTGTCTAAATATTCATCAAAATTTCCTCGAATTTCCCATCAAATTTTCATCATTTCCCATAATCGATAGATTTATATCGAAAAAATTCTCCATGTTTGATTTTTTTTTTCAATTTCTGTTCCGATTCCAATTGCCCATAAACCTTTTTTTCATGACGACGTGATTCAGACGCATCTTATTGGATTCCAATTGTGGCATTCTAGTTTGGCTAATTTCGTCGCATGTCAGACGACTTTTATGGAGAAATTTGTTAAAAACATTTTTTTATTTTTTTGGGAAAAATTTTGTAAAGAAAAAAAAATTTTTTTTTCTCTTTCTTTATTGCGATTGAAAATAAATCAGAGGCAGGTGTCGCTGTGTGTTGGCTATGTGGACTGAGAGTCGGTCCAATTGGGAAGTTGATGTGGCAAGTTTGACAGATGAATGGAATTTAGAGTTGGGATGGGACGCTGTGTTTGGCAAAATTGCGGGAAATTTATGAATATTTTCAATTTTTTAATTTATTTTTTTAAATTTTTCAGATTTTTTTAAGTTTTTTTTTCAATTTTTTCAATTTTTTAAAATATTTTTTCAATTTTCTTCAATTTTTTGGGAAATTTTCTTCAGATTTGGGAGAATTTGAAAGAATTTGAGAGGATTTGAGAGAATTTGGGAGAATTTGAGAGAATTTGAGGGAATTTGAGAGAATTTGAGAGAATTTGAGAGAATTTGAGAGAATTTGAGAGAATTTGAGAGAATTTGAGAGAATTTGAGAGAATTTGAGAGAATTTTAGGGCATTTGAGAGAATTTGAGATAATTTGAGAGAAAATTTGAGAGAATTTGAGAGAATTTGAGAGAATTTGAGAGAATTTGAGAATTTGCAAAAAATCAAAGCATCAAAAAATCAACCCGAGCGTCTCCTCCCACATCCACAACACAAAAAGTCAAAGTCAAACTGTCATTCACAAAGAAAAATATTTTTTCAGTTCCAAACAAGACAAAAAAATTCGCAAAATATTTTCCTACCAGATTCACATTCCATTTATCCAATTCCACCTATGACATTCCACCAATATCTAACAAATTTCCTATTTTTAGAGGTTAACACAACGGCAAACAAACCAAAAATTTCAATAATTTGCATGCAACTGTGGAAATTGCGTCTAAAAAGAAGAAAATTTATCAAAAATCATAAGAGAATGGATAAGCAAGATAAAAATCCACATCATCATAACGCTACATGTCGATTTTCAACAAAAAATTCAGCCGTTGAGTGAAGTGAGACGAGAATAAAGTTTAATTAATTTCAGTGAATTTAAAGGCACAACAAGCAAGAATAAGAAGTGAAATTTATCCATAAAATTTTTTTAAAAATAAAAAGAACGTTAAAAAAAGTGAAAATAAAAAAATGTTCAAATCACAGTTGGAACCGTCAGCCGAGAACTTTGTTGAGACGCAAATCTTTGTCGAGAATATTTTCGATACAGTGAAAAAGGCACGCGAGGCAAAAGCAGCACGATCACTTGCCGAGTCTAAACTAGCTCACTACGACTACTCATTTGACTTCTCGCCGTCCAAACGCAAAAAGACTCGAAAGAATGCAAAGTCAAAGACTCCAAAAAATGGCAAGACTAAAACAACGCCAAAAAAGAAGCCACGAAAGCCACGAACGCCGAAAGACAGCGCCGAAAAGAAGAAAAAGCCGCCAACAACACCAAAGACACCGAGAAAATATACAAAGCGCGCTAAAGTTAAGCCACAAAATGACATTGATGATGAGGAAGCAGCATTCATTCTCAGTTCAATCTCACAGCGTTCATTTGATTCATTTTATAATCGATTTAATGGAACGACACATGTCGTAAATAAAATACAAATTCCACTTGAGACATCGACAGTTGTTCAACCACCGATCCAGCCACAGACACCGACAACACCCAAAAAAACTGAACCTAATCATCTTACAGCTTATCATCATGTGCTTTTGGATCATAATTATTGGATTGTTGAGCCACCGGCACCAACAACACCAACATCAACAGTTGTCGTGACTGAAACAGAACCGCAAGATGATAATAAATTGAACAACGAATCACAAACAAGTATGAATCTCTTACTGACCGTTGCATCACACGAGTTATCGTCACCGTGCACACAAAACAGTACAAATAGTAGCATTAAAGTTGAGGTGAGTTGGGGGATGAGGTTTTTGGGGATCGTTGAGAAGGGTGGGGGAGGTACTGCACCGTGTCGTACTGCATTGTGTCTTACTGCAAATTGTTGTACTGCATTGTGTCGTACTGCAAATTGTCGTACTGCAAATTGTCGTACTGCACATTGTCGTACTGCAATATGTCGTACTGCACCGTGTCGTACTGCAAATTGTCATACTGCACAGTGTCGTACTTCAATATGTCGTACTGCACCGTGTCGTACTGCATTGTGTCTTACTGCAAATTGTTGTACTGCATTGTGTCGTACTGCAAATTGTCGTACTGCAAATTGTCGTACTGCACCGTGTCATACTGCAATAACTAACCATAATCTCCATCTCCCATAGGTAAACAACAACAAACTCCCACCACTGGATGTCAATTGTGATACACCAAAGCTCTCGACAATGTCCGACGATAATGCTGTGAAAAAGCGATGGCTACGACAAGCAACAACCGAATGTTCAACACCATCGCCAACCGTAACACCACCGGAAACATCACCAAATGATATGAAAGCACCGCTAAAGAAGCGTCGCGTTGTTAGAGAATTGGATGATAATAATGAGATTAAAATTGGAGTATGCAGTGAGACTGAATCGAGCAAAATAGATCAAACAGTGTGTTTTGAATCGAATAATATTAAGAATAATGTTGAAGCAATTAAATTTAATAATAATTTTGTAAATAATTCGGCACTACTCAAGTGTGAGCCAGTCGAGTCTGTAAATATTAATTTAAGAGAAATTCATGAAAAAATTGAAATGGAATTTGGACGACAGCATAAAGTTGAGACACAAAATGTCATTAAGGAGGAGCCAAGGAGTGTTATACAAAGTCCAATTGGACATCAACTACATGGTGTTAAGAATAATTTAACATTTGGAATACAAATGAATAGTCCGGTGGATGTTAATGCAATTTATGGACGAAGTCAACCGGAGAATATGATTAAAGTTGATCAGACGAGAGGTTTACTTGGAAATGAGGTAAGATGAGATTTGAATTTGAGGGTTTCTACTCTTTTGGGGTAGAGGGGACACCTATAATAAAGGAGGGTCTCTACATCCTCCTATAAAAGGGAGGGTATAATGCAATATGTATTTTATCAGAGACTGAGTCATATTAATGAGTAGAAGTCGGAGTAGATAAGGAATTTGGATGAATTAGTCGCATTTTGTGAGTCTAAATGGCTCAATTCAATATAATTCAATGTAAAAAAAGATACTGAGGATCCGACATGAACCTGATGGGGGGACATGAGGGAGAACCTTCATGTCTTGCAGTCAACTCAATTACTTGACGATTTCCTCATTAAAAATGCATTTGTGGACCTTTTTAATCAGTTTAAGCACTCTGATTTGACTCTGTGGACAACAAATTCACACCAAAACGTCATTATTCATCCTTAAAACAAGGCAGACAGGAACTTGTCAAATACAAAATTGTCCCAAATGACACAAATTTTCTATTCAATCCAAACATCCGGTACCAAATTAGCTTGACTTTGAGATGATGACGAATTTAAGCTGAATCTAGCTTCAAGTCAGAGTCAGAACCACAGAGTCATGTCTTCCTGCTTCCGAATTTAGGACCAATTAACCACCATGTCCTATCCTACAACAACCTATTTTAATATTCATAGCTGCACTTTAACTTGACATCATCCAACACAACTCTTATAATGCACATTATGCATCTCAAAATTCCCCATATTTATCTATTAACTCACACAATGATTCACTTCCATTTTTGTATTAAATGAATCTCGTCATTACATGCTCACACATTTTTTTTATTTTCTGTCGCATATTTGCGTCGTTATTCATTTTTTTTCTAAAAAAAATTGAATTTCATTAACAAAATGATGTGAATGTAAAATAAAAATGAATATTTCGCAACAAACAACTTTATCGAATGCATATGCACGACTGGATTGATGTGTGTGCAAAAGTAGGGTAATTAGGGGTGTATTCAACGGGGAGATGATGATATGTGGATAGAGGAGTGATAGAGGACCACCCTTGGTTATCAACTGCTCTTTTTTGACCAAATTCTACAATTTAATAGGGATTTTCATGGAAAATTCAAAAATTTAGCTTTAAGCTGGATTAGAAGAGATAAGGAGAGAGGGGGAGGAGGGCAAAGCGAGGTTGGTATTGAGATCAATACTCTTTTGTAGAATTCATGGAATCATGAATAGAACAAGTGAAAAATCCAGCTTTAGGCTAGTCAAAGACTAGCGAGGTACTGATCTGGATCAGATTCGATGAATTCCAGTCTCAGGCCAGGCTCAGGGAGGTTTAAGGCTTGGTTAATTGCCTATTCTACACCATCTACCCTCCGAAAAACCCTCTTAAATTGTATGATTTCTACTTAGCTTCCACAACTGTTCAATCTCTAATGTACATCCAAATTCTAATAAAATACCAAAAAAATCAATTAAAATATCGAAAAAATTAACTATTTTAACATAAATTTTCAACCTCTTTTTAGGGAAAACTCCCTCACACCCAAATCTACGATGAGAAATTGATAAAAATAGAGCCCCATGAGAAACCGCATGATTATCGAGCGAATAATGTAAATATCGTTGAAGTTAAATTTAACGATAAAATTCCACAAGTTTATGGAATGAAAACGGAAGTTTATGACAACCTGCAACATGCTATAAAGCCTGAAATCTATGAACAAAAGCAAATTAAAACTGAATTGTCAATTCCTGAAAAAGTCATCACTGTCGATGGAAAATTACAGCAAATTTTAGATGGTAAAATTCAGAAAATTTACCGTGATAATTCACAATATTTTGTAGATCAGCATGTGGAACCGAAAGTTCAAAATTATAGCCATCAAATGTCTGTCATTCAAAATCTTGACGACACTACGTACCGGAATCAAATTGAAAATATACAAAAACAAAATCACATAATAATCCATACAGGAAGCATAAATGACAAGAAAATGCCAGAAAGTTACAATGATCAAAAAGTTTACAGCATTTATGGTGAGAATCATCACGATGGATATCCAAAAATTCATCAATTAAGTCCAACAAAAGCTCAATTAAGTCCAACAAAAATGAATCAATTTAAAGGACTTTCAAGTCCGACAAAAATTCAAATCAGTCCAACGAGGACTTACGAAATTTATACAAAAAATCCTCATGAAAATATCGCTGAAAGTTTGCTTAAATTACAACAAGAAAGTCCAGTAAAACTCCTTCAAATGAGCCCAACGAAGGTCATGCACACCCCAAACTATCAAGTTGCACAGGCACTGACCTTTGAGACATCAACTGACCATGGATATCAGAAGAAGTCCGAAGAAAATTCAACAAAAAAGCTCAAAAAGACACAAAAAGTTACAAAAGTTAAAACAAAAACACCAAAAGTAAAAAAGACACCAATGAAGGCAAAGAAGGCACAACAAAAGCCAAAAAAGGTTAAAGCACCAAAAAGTCCATCAAAAATTGTCAAAAATAAGAAAAATTCTGTTAAAATTGACAAGAATTTGATTAAAAATTTCGGCAATCTTGAGAATGTGCCATTAAAAATCCGTCAAAATCTGGCATTTGAGGAGAAAATTATGATGAAAATGAAGGACAATGAGGTTAGGACTCAACGGGTCAGCGAAAGTGACGCAAATGAGATTAAAATGTCAAAAATTCATCCAATTGTTGGACTTATTCCACCATTTGATAGCAAATTTCAACAAATTGGAGGTAAAATCATGCAAGTTGATGGTAAAGTTGACGATCAAGTACAACTTGATCAAATTGGGGTCAATTTCAGTAAGTTTGAAGCAGGTTTTCACTTAGATGATGCAAAGTTGAGTCAAAATGCAAAATTGACTCCAAATGTCACAAAATTGACTCAAAATGATGCGAATTTCCCGAAAATTGACATAAATTCCACAAAATCTGATTCAAATCATCAACAAATTGACTCCAAATTCCTCAAAATCGACGCTAAACCACACCTGCTGCATCAAAATCATGAAAATGACACAAAGCTCCTCGAAGCTCTCAGCAAAATTCACGGATCTGATGAAAAATCCATCAAAATTGACTCAAAATTCCATCAAGTTGATGAAAATTCAGTCAAAAATGACACAAATTTCCAATTCCTTCACAATTCCCACGATCATGTCCAAAATGACATCAACAACATCCACATCAATAACAAATTCACAAAGCATTCAAAGCGAACGATCAGTGAATCAAGTGGATCATCAAAAACGTCAACTTGCTCGTCACAGTCAAGTAGAACCATTGAGGACATCCACAACAACTGTACAGACATCATCAAAAATTCAAATCATCAGAAATTCCAGTCAAAGAAGGCATTGAAGAAACTTAAATTTGATGATTCTGAGAATGAAAAGGAATGTGAAGTTAAAATGAGGATCTTGATGGATGCAAATGATCAGCAGTTAGGCAGGCTAGCTCGAGATTTCATGAAATCTCCAATCAGCAGTCAAAACCTAACAACACTGTCAAATTTCCAAGTAATTAAGGACAATTATGCTGAAAAATTAAGCAAAAGGACAATTAGTGAGTCATCAAGTGTGTCGTCCCGGACATTAAGCTGCAATTCACCTGACAATACACCAAATTCATCATTTGTACATTTTGAAGCTCACACGCCGTCGACGTCAGTTATCCTGACTCCAAAAGTAGTAAAATTGACAAATTCATCGGACGAGTCTCATCAAAAGTCAAAGATTCATGAGGAATCAGCATCTATAGCTTCAAAGTTATCAAAACCTGCTCAAGCATCTCCTACAAAACAATCTGATGACCAAAACTCATCAGTTCTACAATCAAATAACAGAAAATTGTCATTAAGCTCTCTAAAATCACCAGTAATTGACACTGTGGATGGTCATTGTGGTAACAAAGTCAAAATCACAAATATAAATCAAGAATCATCGGTTCCAACAGCAAAATCGAGTCTAGAGCCACTCAAGAAGGTATCAGAATCATCAAGTGCAGTAAATGAGGCTTCAAAGTCACCAAAAGTACAGTCAGAGAGGTCAAAATGCAGTCAATCTAAAGAAGTTGAGGTTGACAAGCCTGTCAGTGACGTCACAGCTGTCAAAACTGTTAGTGATGTCATAGTAGACAAGCCTGTCAGCAAAATCAACTCTGCAAATAGTAAAGCATCGCCTGACACGGTCAAAGCCACATCTGACGTCTCGAAAGCTACATCCGAAGTCATTAAAGTCACATCTGAAGTCAATAAGACCTCATCTGACGTCACCAAGGTAGCATCCGACATTACTAAGGCTACATCAGAAGTCACTAAGCCCACACTTGATGTCATTAAACCCGCATCCGACGTAACCAAGCCTACAAGTGTCACTAACCCCAGCAAAGCCACACTCGACAAACCAACCGACTCAACATCCCAAATCACCAACAATCCTCAAATTTCCACAACAAACTCATCAATTCCCAACAAATCAGCATCTCCAACCCAATCCATCCATTCCTCATCACCAAAACTCGACGATGACATCATCAAAACCATCATAGAACCACCAAGCATCCTTAAGTCTCTATCCGATGGCATAGCACCAATTAAACAGCCAATAATTGACTCGCTAATTCCATTCAAGTCCACAATTGAGTCAATTGAGTCGATCATCGATACCACAAAATTAAATTCAGACACATTGATGCCTGAAAAGGTTGTTGAGCAGCAAGTCGCATCAATTTTAGAGAAAGTCATCCCAAAGACTTTAAAAACTGATTTTGTAAAGGAAATTGAGGCTGAAATGCCAATAAAAGAGCCAGAAACGGAACCGATTGAGTCGGACAATGACATGGACGATGAGGATGACACGACATACCGTGAGTGTGTTGAGGAGTTCCATAAGGATACACTTGAGAAGCTAATGGAAGCAAATAAGAGATTTTGTCGTGAAAATTATGTCCATAATCCATTTAAGCATTCAATAAGCTACGATGGACGGGATAGTGGACGTTATTCAAAGTCCGATGATTATCATTCGAGACGTGACCGAAGTTATGACTATGATGATCATCGTAAGCCATTAAAAATGAGTCTAAGTTTTGAGTCACATCAGCAATATTCACATCACAATTATCCACAACATTACCAAAGGTCAATTAGTGAAGTTTTTAATGATCCAAGGAAGGAACGATGGAGCAGTAATGGAATGTATGAAAATCGAAGTTATGGATCATTTCATTATGATAAAATACATCATCGTGAGCCAATAACTACAACATATAGTATGTATCGTGCACAAAAAGCATCACAAATGGAAAGTCGATGGGGTAGTCGACAAAATTATGATTATCAATCGGAACCGCCACATAAAGTTAATAATTATGTAGCCGATAAACCACCGATGGCAACGCAAACGCAACCACAACCACAACCAATTACACCGACAGTTATTAATAGTTATAGACCTATACAACCCGAGCCAATTCGTAGTGAGCCAACGGTACTGGCTGTTAGTCCACAAGCTGAGGCACTTAAAATTGCAACCAGTGATCCATTTGTTGGATTTTTAATGGACACAAAATTAAATGTTTCAAGTCCTGCAGCAGTATTGCCTAAAACTAAAACAGCTAGTCATGATCCTCGATTAAATCCGTCACTGGTGCAAGATGTTAAGAAGGAGGAACCTGCAACGCCTAAGAAAAAGGTTAGTTTTGATTTTTTAATTGCTACTTGACTTAAGACTTGACTTGAACTCAACTTGACTTGACTCTATTTGACTAGAGTCTACTTGATTTGATTCTACTTGAATAGACTCTACTCAACTTGAGTTTACTTGACTTGAGACTTGACTTTCAATTTTAATTGAGAATTAACTTGAAACTTGACTTGAAACTTGACTTGAGACTTGTCTTGAGACTTGACTTGAGACTTGACTTGAGACTTGACTTGAGGCTTGACTTGAGACTTGACTTGAAACTTGACTTGAGACTTGACTTGAGACTTGACTTGAAACTTGACATGAGACTTGACTTGATTCACACTTTTGGAATTAAATTGACTTGATTCTTCTTTGCTCAACTTGACTTGACTGTTTTGACTTGAATTTTGAGCTCAACTTGACTAAAATCTCCAATTCCTCTACTTTTAGCTCTCACTCGATCAATACCGAAAGAGAAAATCGCTTACAAATGTAACGCAAGTATCGCCAACCGATGAGATTATGCCGTCAATATCTGTATCAATAACCGAATCGCCATCACCAACATTATCGCCTGCTTTTGATCCTTCAATTGCTGCCGCTGCTGCAACAGGTTGAACAAAAGATTATTTTCTATAATAAGCTTATAGCTTAAAAATGGTTGTGAAAACTACTTTGTAAATTTGATTTGTGGACAAAAAAAATTGAATTTTTTTTATTTTAAATGTTACGATCAAGTCAATGTAAGGAGGCTATTTATGGTTAATATGTGAGTTGTTATGATAATTTATGAATATGAAAAATGGGTTTTAACCACAAAAAGCGACGTTAAATTGACTCGACGGATAAAGGAGGAGATGAACATATACAGGAACATTTTAAAATCTGCACATAAGTTTATAGTAAATATTCAGAATGAATTGTACAGAATTATGCATGAAGATAGCTTAGGGTGGAGGGAAAAATTGATTTTTTGAGGTTAGGTCAGGGGTGCGCAACCTTTTTCATGTCATGGTCCACCTTTGTGGTTAAATTGAACTTCTACCGCACGCAGCATACGGTTGATGTCAACATTAGTGGACCGCGACACACAGGTTGATCACTCCTGGACACATAACCTCGAAAAAATGATTTTTAACCCCTCAACCCCTTAACCACAATAGACAAAAAACGTTAAAAATATATTTAAATAATCTCCCGTGCTTAATCACGGCTTCAAAACCATTTAAAAACCTTTTTTTTTTATATCAACAAAAATTAGTTAATAGCGCAAAAAAAACACTAGCTTTTCAAAACCTCATTTTCTATATTAAATTGCATTAATTTTTATCAGTATAATAACTTTTTTTTAGGGTTCGCCCAGATGCGCAGGCCTGCAGCAGGCCTGCAGTTTCTATTGTTCTAGATGCGCATCCAGATGCGCATCCAATTACATCTAACTGCATCCATCTGAACTTTTTGTATGGAAATTTTTTTCATAAAAAATGATGAAAAATTGCATCTTTGAGAGTTTTTCACCGTCGTAATTGGGAAACTAAATCAAAAATAACATTTTCTACGATATTCTAACTTTATTTTTAAAAAATTAAAAAAATGTAATTTTCCAGTGTTTTTCCAAGTTTTTCACCATTATATATGAAAATTAAGGGAAAACTAGCATATTCCAAGATTATTCATTATTATAATATGTGAATTCATGTGAAAAATTGTCATTTTCATAGTTTTTAAAGTATTTGGTTAAATTTTCAGATGCACTTGGATGCGCATCCAGATGCGCAGGCCTGCTGCAGGCCTGCAGTTTTCTGCATCTCTGCATCTATCTGCATCTAATTTTGGCGAACCCTACTTTTTTTTACCTTCAAGCTCAAAACCCATAATTTAAAATGAATTAAAATTCAAAAATTCTTAAATCTTTAAAACGGACCCATTGAATTAAAAAAGCATTTAACAACTTTTTCCTTATTTGTGTAACTTTTAGTTAAGGCATTTTTTTTATATGTGAAAATGGAGATAATTTTGCAATGGTCAAATAGGAGCTTGTTCATTAGCTATATAAAGGTTTTTTTAATTAAAAAAAAATTTTAAAAAATTTAAATTTTGAAATTTTTAAGTTTGAAAAATTTTTAAATTTTTAAAATTGAAAAATTGAAAAAAACAAATTTTTCGAATATAAAAAATTCAAATTTTTTAGAATTTAAAAAATTCAAATTTTCAAAAACTTAAAAAATTCAAATTTTTTGAAAATTCAATAGCTTTTGAACGACCTTTTTTAATTTGATACAATTTAAAAAAAGAAATCAAACTACATTTAAACAAAAATTTTGTTTTAAAAATTTCACTCAAATTATGAGAATATTTGTAAATAATCTAAAAAAAAACAGGAAATTTTAAAGTTCTTCGTCCTCTACTTTTTGAGCAGAATTTAAATTTGATTTTTAAAATTTAATTTCAAAATTTATTTGATTTTATTTTTAAAAAATTTAACGATTTTTATTCTGCTTGAGTGGATTTGTGGAGTTGAAAATGTCTAAATTTTTATGAATTCAAAAAATCAAACACTTTTAGAAAAATTAAAATTTAAAATTAAAAAATTTGAAATTTCAAAAATTTGAATTTTCAAGCTTTAAATTTTGAAAATTAGTTTTTAAAATTTAAAATTATTAAAATTGATTTTTCAAATTTTTAAAAATTCAACTTTTTAATTTTTTTTAAAAACTTAATTTAAAAAAAAAATTGTGTTTGATTTTCAATAAATTTACATATTTTCAACTAAACAAATCAAAAATCTTCACTACTTACAAATAAATAAAAAAAAATAACAATAAATTTTTAAAAATATTAATTTTTAACAGTTTATTAATTGCATTTTTGCATCGATATTCTAAGAATTTTCTGTTTTTATTCAACAGAATATCTCCTTTGTTCTCATTTCCTAAAAGAAAAAAAAGTGTAAATATTTATATTAAATTATTAAAAATATAATTAAAAATAAGTGAAAAAAATCTCTTTTTAAATAGAAAACTAAATTAATTATTATAAAAAAACTAAATCAAATTTACTTCTATAATTTTTGTAATTGAAGTAAATTGAGTGAAATTTGACTGTTGAGGATAAAAAAAGTTGAATTAAATTTCAAATTCAAAACTTCTACAGTAAATTAAAATTGCTCAGTAAAAAAAAAAAATATTTCAAGGTGATCAAGTAAGGCACTTTGATATAACAAAACTGTTTATCTCTTGCTTAACAATTTAAAAAAAAAAAAATAATAAAGAAAAACACGAAGAAAATGGTGAGAAAAACGTTATTTTAAAAAAATTAAATAAAAAATTTGTTGTTTTATTCATTTTTGAAATTTTAACATTTTATATTTCAGGAATTTCAATTTCAAATTTTTATTTAAGAAATTTAGTTTAAAAACGAAAATTTAAATTTGAAAAATTTTAAAAAAGTTTAAAAAATTTGAAAAATTTGAATAAATTTAAAAAATTTGAAAAAATTTAAAAAATTTGAAAAAATTTAAAAAGGTTGAAAAAATTTAAAAAAGTTGAAAAATTTGAAAAAATTAATACATTTAAAAAAATTTAAAAATTTTGAAAAAAATTTAAAACTAAATTTTAAAAAGTTTAAAATTTAATTTTCAAATTTTTTAAATTTAAATTTTCAAATTTTTTTAAATTTAAATTTTCCAATTTATTTAAATTTAAATTTTTATATTTTTTCAGTTTTTAAATTTGATCCAAAAATTAAATTCAAATCAAAAAGTTTCTTAATTATTCCTTTAACTTCCTATTTATTAAGGCAGTATATTAAGGCAGTATATAACATTCAACTTTTATTAACACATTTTCCTTCTAATTTCATTATCAAAAACTTATCACCTTAAAAATTAAATCTTTTTTCTGGTTCCGGATACAAATATTTCGGTGTTGTCGTTGATGTAAATGGTGTCGTTCGTGTCTTATATGTTGGATAGACATAGCTTATAGGCTTTCCAGTCGTGTACTGTCGTTGAATAAAGACACTCCTAAATGTTCCAGTATTAATTAAAGGACTGTAAGTAAATGGTACATATTTAATGGTTGTTCTCGATGGCTTGACAATTGGTAAGTATGATGAACCCCTGAATGGTGTTCGAGTTTTTCGGGTTCCAGGAGTTGCTGTTGTTCCAGTAGTTTTTGTTGTTCTAGAAGTTGTTGTTGTTCCTGTAGATGTTGTTGTTCCAGTGGTAGTTGTTGTTTGTCTGTAAGTGTATAGAAGGAATTAAATTAAGTCAGATACATCAAGCACACTATGTGAATGGTCAGGTAGGGAAGGAGGACTCTGTTCTCCTAAGGTTTCTTGAGACCAAGACATACTTACACAGTGGACACAGTTGGCACAGTTCGTTTGGTATCCGGTGGCAAATATGTATTTGCTGGAGTTGAAGTTGTTGTCTTCGGTGTAGTAGTCGTTGTGCTTGTTCTTGTTGTGGTCGTTGTGGTTGTTCTTGGTGTTGTCTTTGTTGTGGTTGTTCTCGGAGTAGTCGTTGTAGTTGTTCTTGGAGTGGTCGTTGTAGTTGTTCTTGGTGTTGTGGTCGTTGTGGTTGTTCTTGGAGTGGTCGTGGTTGTCCTTGTTGTAGTCGTTGTCTTTGGTGTAGTCGTTGTGGTTGTCTTTGGTGTAGTGGATGTAGTGGATGTAGTCGTTGTAGTTGTCTTTGTTGTGGTTGTTTTTGGTGTATCTGGTGGAAGATAGGTCCGAGAAATCCTTTGAGTTGTGGTTTTTGGTGTTATCTTTACTGTCGTTGTGGTTGTTCTTGGGGTAGTCGTTGTGGTTGTCCTTGGGGTTGTGGTCGTTGAAGTTGTTCTTGGGGTTGTAGTCGTTGTGGTTGTTCTTGATGTAGTCGTTGTCTTTGGGGTAGTGGTCGTAGTGGTTGTTCTCGGCGTAGTCGTCGTCTGCCTTGTAGTAGTTGTAGTAGTTTTGGTAGTTGTGGGTACTGTAAATGTCACCTTTGGTGTTTTATAGACATAACCTGTAGTTTTAGTTATGGTAGTTGTTCTAGGTGTCGTTTGTGTAGTTGTCGGGGTAGTTCTTGGTGTTGGGGTCGTTCTCGTTGTAGTGGTGGTTCTTGGAGTGGTTGTAGTTCTTGTAGTTGTTGTAGTTTTTGGGGTGGTTGTGGTTGTGGTTCTTGTAGTCGTAGGAGTTGTTCTTTGAGTTGTAGTTGTAGTAGTCGTAGTTGTTTTGGTAGGAACAGTGAATGGAATTGTAGGTGTTGGATACTCATATCCTGCTTTGCTAGGTGTTGTTCTCTGAGTTGCTGTTGTTGTCCTTTGGGTAGTCGTGGTTGAAGGAGTGGTTGTTCGTAGAGTCGTAGTTGTTTCTTCGAATGGCGGACTACCAGGTGGGTATGTGTATCCTTTAGATTGAGGATCTGATTAAATAAATTAAATTTAATGTGATTTTTTGGAATTTTTTTTGCATTTTTTTCTTGAATTTTAGAATTAATTTGTCACTTTTTTGTTAATTTTTTGGCCACATCAATTTCATCATCATTTTTAACTTTAATATCTAAACTTACAAGCATATCCAATCATCCGATCATTGTTCAGCACAACAGTAATCCACAACACTACAAAGCTTTTAAACATAAATTTCACCATTTTTTGATCATTTATTTCAATTTTAATCAATTTTTTCCCACAATAAATCAAGTTGGTTATCGCGTATTGCTTCCTCAAATCACAAAATAAGACTAAAATATTTCTCAAGTGATGTCGTGACTTTTATAACCTTAAAATTAGTTGCAACATTGATTCCAAATAAAATTAATTTAATTATCTAGTTTGACTGAATTTTTGTTAATTTACACCTAAAATCTACACATTTTCTTCTTATTTAATCATTTGTGGTGCAGCAAAATATGATTTATAATTTTATTTTTGGGTTTTTTCTTAAGGAAATTAAATCCTTGATTTGTGTCTTTAGTCAGGCTATATAAGGGGTGTGGTTAAAAATTAGGAGAGGATCCCCTCCTCCGGTTGGCGGAGGTTGAGCATTTTTGGATTTATTGTGAATATTTAGGGGATTTTTTGATTTTTTTTCATGAAAAACTCACAAATTAAAGAACTTTTTCCAAAGGGATAGGGAATGGTCAGAGTTGACAATCTTCCTGAACAGCCCTTAATCTCATTGAACCTCCTTGAACCTCATTGAAGCTCCCTGAATCTCTCTAAACCCTCTTGAACCTTCCTCTACCTCCCTAAAACACCTTGAACCTCTTTGAATCCCCTTTGAACCTTCCAAAACTCTCTTGAATCTCCATGAACTCCCTTGTACCAGCCTGAACCTACTTAAACCTCTGAAATGCCACTGGAACCTCCCTGAACCTCTCTGAATCCTCTTGAGTCTCCCTGGACCACCTTGAACCTCCCTGAAGACCCATGGACCCCTCTAAATTCCTCAGAACCTCTCTTTGAACCACCTCAATACATTCCAAACTCACATATATCCTCACATTCAAATTTAATTCAATTAACACATCCAAAGTGCTTCTCAATTTTAATATTCTTAAAAGAATTTTTGATTCGGCAAAACTTCTGTATTAATTTTAGATATCTGTTTCAAATGTCTGAAGATGATAATTGATTTTATTTAACATCAGCACGTGTTATAGAATGTGTGAAGTGTGCTGCAAGGTTGATAATATTTTGGGTTTATCAAGCCTATTCATATACTAGATATTACTGTTAATATACATAGTTGTACCATGATCACTGAAGGGTGTGGATTAAATTCTGGAATTTGCTGAATCTGGGACTTTGGACAGATGGCTTCTGCCAAGCCTGCCAAGCCTGCCAAGCCTGCCAAGCCTGCCAAGCCTGCCAAGCCTGCCAAGCCTGCCAAGCCTGCCAAGCCTGCCAAGCCTGCCAAGCCTGCCAAGCCTGCCAAGCCTGCCAAGCCTGCCAAGCCTGCCAAGCCTGCCAAGCCTGCCAAGCCTGCCAAGCCTGCCAAGCCTGCCAAGCCTGCCAAGCCTGCCAAGCCTGCCAAGCCTGCCAAGCCTGCCAAGCCTGCCAAGCCTGCCAAGCCTGCCAAGCCTGCCAAGCCTGATTTACAAGCCTGAACCACTGACTTAATGCTGGATGGATTTTGGACAATTTTAACAAATTTAAATGAAACATTGTCAGACGTAAAGAAGAGTTTGAAGCTTACTACAAAATAACACTAGTTCTATTATGTTTAATCAAATGGTTCAGCACTAAAATGTGTTTTGTACCTCAAAATTATTTATTACTTAATACAATCATGATTTACATAGTCACTACAATCTACTGAATTCCCAACAGCCACTTAAAATAGTCCATCATTTTTTTGAATGATTCCGATGTTGAATGCGTAAAGTCATAAGCACTGACGGCCATAAGAGTGGCAATAGGTGCAATACCATCTGTGTTCTTCAAGTACGATGGCGCATTTGTTGGTAAATATGGACTCAAGTCGACAGGTGGTGCAGCAATGCCAACTGGATGAAAATGACAAAATTAATTAATTCAAATAAATTTTAAAATTTAAAAAATTTTAATTTACGTCCTATAAAAACTATAAAAATTGAAATAAGAATTATGGTTCTCATTTTGATGTCTATTCAGCTTCGAATCCAACTAAACTTTAAGTGATCGTGCTGAAAAATAACAAAATTTACACTGAGCTTTTTAATTTAATACAAATTAAAGGAATAGCTTTTTTGAATTTTTAACACAAACAGGATTGGGATAAAAAACATATTTTAGTTTATTGGAATTGGATCCAGCTTTGTTTGAACAATAGTGACGATTATACAGTATTGTAATACACACATTAATGTGAAAAGGAGAGCCTGATAAGGTACATGGCATATGAAAGGGCTTGGTCAGAGGTTCTCGAGCTTTGGGCTCAATCTTCAGTCATCTTCGGTCATCTTCGGTCGCCTTCGGTAGTCTTCGGTCAATCTTCGGCAATCTTCAGTCGTCTTCGAGAGTCTTCGGCCATGTTAGGCAGTCTTCGATCGTCCTCGATCATTTTCCGCTGTCTTCGGTCATCTTCGGCTGTCTTCGGTCGTCTTTGGTCGTTTTCGGTCATCTTCGATCCTGAATTTCGGGTCTTTGGATCTCAGTCTCGTATAAAATGCTTATTAATATGTGTAAATTGATTACAAACAGATAGAAAAGAGTCACTAGCGTTGAATTCAACATTATTTATTCAATTGTTTTAAAACAAAAAAACTCATTAATACGTTTTTAAAATTGTTTCTTTTTATTTTCAAAAAAATTCCATTTTATTTAAAATTTGAAAAAAAAAAGTCAATTTAAATTAATTTTTGTTAAAAATGTTTTTGAAATAGTTGCCTAATTTGCCAAAAGCACTATCAAATTGCTTCAAAATTGTGCTTAAATCAGCAGTGGTTGTTGGAGGTGGTGGTAGAGTTGTGGCTGGTGCTTCGGTTGGTGCAGTGGTTTCTGACTCAGCATTGGCTAATGCTTTAAAGAAGGACAGATTTAAAAATTATTTAAATTTCAAAATTTAAATTAGGAAAAAGAATAAAAAAATTAAAATTTTTTAAAAAATTTTTTTTTAAAAAAAAGGAAAATTTTAGCAAAAAATTGAAAGTTTTTAAAAAAATTGAAAATTTTAATAAAATTCGAAAAAGTTCGAAAAATTTAAAAATCAATTTTGAAAAACATTTAATTTAATTAATTATTTACCAGCAAAAGCTACAATCAGGATGACAAAAATGATTGAAAATTTCATATTGATGTGTCTTCGTAGAGAATGTAAATCGAACTATGAGCAGATGCTGTATTGTAATGTACAATTTTATATTAAACTCCTTAAAACTTCCAGTAAGCATTCAAAGCTTTCCAAAATAGGTTAATGGAATGACTGCCTGAATTGTAGGCAATTTGAGAATTTGTTCCTGTTTTTTTGGGCTTACTGGATCGTTGAATGATGAAATGGAACTAAAGTGGTTGACAAAGGCTCTAGTCAATGGATGTAGTCTGGAATTTTTTGAGGGAGAATCCAAAAATTGATGAATTTTGGCTAAAAGTTCTCTATTTTGGGTTTGAACCTAAAACCTTGTTTCTTATCCTGAATACGTCCCTGACTCTTGATGAAGATCCCATGCCTTGTTAGATTGGATACAGGGCATTAAATTAACCTAGAAAATTGAATAATTCACTTCTTCATTGCTTCTAAAAAGCTTAAACATGGATAATAACAATTTTAGTTTGTTGACTTAGACATAACATCCAATTCATCTGTGTTTGCTGAGCTGCCTCTCTTATGACTGAAATTACGACTAAATTTTATAATATTTCATAACTTTTATAGTAAATTTATATTTTATTCGTCAATTAGAATTAATTGAAGCTTTAAATCAAACTATTATTAAAATCAGTGGTGAGCAACCTGGAAGACTAACCCCAAAAAAGACAACCTAGCACTGATTCATCTGATTCATCTAGAATTAACTTTGGTTTGCACTTTTAACAGTGGCAAGGTCACTGACAAGTTTACCAATTCCATCTCCAATTGTTCTAGAAAAGTCGAAAAATCCTTTCAATGCTTTTGAAATGGGATCAGATGGAGCAGTTGTGCTTGATTGGGCTTCGATTGCTGGAATTTAAAAAAAAAATTGAAATTTTAAAAAATCAAAATTTCAAAACTAAAAACTTTAAACTAAAAAATCAAAATTATGAATAAATTGAATTTTTTTTTTTTGAAAAATTAAATTAAAAGTTAGCAAGAATTTTAAAATAAATTTATTTTTAAATCTTTAACCAATTTTTACCTGCAATAGCAACAAAAATGACTAAAATAAAAATTAAAGTTTTCATTTTGAGATGTTGTCGATTCAAATATTCAAAATACTTTAAACTAAAAAAATATTTCAAAATTAAAACTGAATTGGAAAATTGTCTGGAACTTCCAGTCAGCTTGGAAGCTTTTATTGATAAATTTCAATAATTTTATTAACTTTTTCGCCTAAATTTCTCTTAAAATTTAATTTTCATAATTTTTTTTTTTGTAATTTATTTTGAATTTAATATTTTTTTTTTAAATTTTAATATTTTTAAATTTTTTAAATATTTAAATAAAGTAAAAAAAAATTATTATTTAATTCAGTGAATTTAATCTGAAATACGCAGTGACTGCCATTGTTCGTTAAGCACCTAGGACACCTGTATATGCACAGGTGATTTTTCTATGTTTTTTAATAATTTATTACAAATTTTATTTATAATTTAAAAAGTGGTTTTTTATTTTATTTGAAAATTTAATTCACAAAAAAATCAATAAAAAAATTTCAAAACATTTTCTTTCGGTGTATTTTTAATGGAGTCCTTATAAAGCCATTCAGCCCTCTTTTCACCTTTACCAACTCCTAATTCGACAAGTTTCATGACTAAAGCCATTGGATTTTCATCACTTGATGTTTCAGGATTTAAAAGTTCCATATCAGGACGTGGTGCAGCAGTTGCCAGAGCTGTTAAAAGTTTAAATCCAAAAATTTTAATTTTTTTAATTTTTAAATTTCACAAACCTATTAAAAAAGTTAAAATTATGCTGAATTTCATCTTGAGATCCTTTCACTTCAGACTTTTTTGCAATACTGGATCATAAGATATGTAGACATGGAAATTATAGTTTTTATAGAAGCGAATTCAATAACGCACATTTAAAATTTCATTTTTAATTTTTTAATCAATAAATAACCAAAGTTTGCCTCCTTTATGCTATGCAACACCTTTTTATTAAAATTTAAAATAAAATTTAACATTTTTTAACATTTTTAAATTATATTTTAGATTTTTTAATTTTTTTTTAAAATTTTCAAATTTTTAAAATTTTTAAAATTTTTAAATTTTTTAAAATTTTTAAATGTTTTTTAAATTTTAATATAATTTTTTTTAATTATTAACCTCTTTTTGGAGGTGCTGTCCCCTTCGCTTTTCCTTGTGAGATTTCGTTTTTCGCAAGTTCCGGAATTGTCGCTTGAATCCATGAAACGTATTTTTGAACATTCACGTAGACTCCTGGATTAGTGGATCCACATCCGATTCCTTAAATAAAATATAATATTTAGACAAACCCGATCAACAACGGTGCCAACAACCTACCCCAGGCTACAAGTCCTGCTAAATAAAATCGACCATTCTATAGGAAAAAAAATTGGAAAAATTGTCAAAAATGCTTCAAAATTTACTCATTAATGAACAATTGTAACGGAATGTTCGAAAATTACGCAACACCTTCACCTTCCTCTTACTTCCTAACCTTTACCTAATTTCCGAACGTGCCGTAAGATGACTTACCACTGAACATGCTAATGGACCACCACCGTCACCTGTCAATATAGAAAAATTTGAATATTAGTAAATTTCGAGCATTTGTAGCAATTAATCCACTTAAGGACACGAGGTTGAGCTTTTGGATCAATTATCACTTTTGGAGCAGTCAGTCTGAGTATCACCGAGTGGACCCCTTTGAATTTAAACATCAACTTACCTACACAAGCATCTGCAAACCGCAAAAAAAATAAAAATATCATCAATTATCTCATAAAAACCCAAAAGTCACCAATCCTCACCATTTCCTGGTTCACCTCCAGCACAAATAAAACTTGAATCCAATGTGAAATTCCCTCCAAGTCTTGTGCCTCTTAATGTATTTTGACAATCATTATTATTTACTAATGGTACGTTGACTTCTCGCATAATTGTCGCATAGGTGTCTGATGAGTTGAAGGTTCCTTTACCCCAGCCTATAAGAAATGAGAAATATAAGGCTTGATTGATATTCCAGCTCTGATTCAATTCTTACCAGAAACCCAGCATCTCTGATTCACTATTTGCTGATCTTAAAATTAAAATCCAATTAATTATCAAGCCAATTAAAAAAAGCTTCAAAAACATCATACTAGGCAAGCAAATTGTCGTTATTGTTGGATAGACACCCAATGTCACTCCAGGTGCGTCAAGTCTCAAAATTGCTATGTCATTAATTAGAGTCTTAAAACTTGAAAATCCTTTATGAATTGCTATGTTGGCTTGTTGTACAGTAAACTCTTGTATTGGGAATATTTGAGATGAGTTGAGTCGGTTCCAAACGCCAACTCTGCATTTTACTGAGACACTGTGGATTTGATGATGAATTAGGATGGTTCTGTGTATATCCTGAACTCTGAGGGTCGTTAGCTGTCCCAATGACAGCTAAATAATAAATACTCACGAATAATAAACTTTATGAGCAACAGTAAGCACATGCCGATGATGAATCAAAGCTCCAGCACCTAAGAACTCATTGTTACTCTGTCGGATGTCAACTGTCCATGGATGAGCTCCGTAAAAGCTGTAATTAAGGGTTTGGAATTAAGTTTTGAATCTGATAGAGAAATGACATAGAAGAGGAATGCAGGAAGTCCAAAAAAAAAGAGATGACCCCTCCCCCGCTGGATCCACCCCCAAATATCCCTCATCCAAACACTTACCTTTGCCCAATTCCATTAATTTTCGGTGCTTTTGCTACCGGTGGATATCGAATGCCGCAACCAAATCCATTTCTAGGACAACATCGATCTAAGCCTGCTGAGCATTTTGTTTGAGTTGTGACTCCTAGCTTAACACCCACCCAGACTGGTGATATCCTTGGATTGTTTGTATTTCCTGTGTCTGGTGCAACTGATGGACTTGACTGTGAAGTATACAAGAAGGTTAAGTTATTGTCAGAATGTTGTTGAAGAACTACTTACAGCGCCGATTCGTAAATCAATGGATCCGTCGTTTTCCTCAATTGCTGTAAATGTTTGAAAAATAATCGAATTTTACATGAATTTGGGTAAGTGATTCATAATAAATTTCAAAACAAAATGTTTTGTCGGAAACAGTCATGTAATGATTCATGGCTGTGCTTGAAAATTGTTGTGTATTTGACACATTTTTTTTGGTGAAATTCGATGGAAATTTCCCATGAAACCCGAGTGAAACAGACTTTGATTAGTCAACCTTGAGTTTGTAGCAAGTTCGACTGAGTTGGAAGGACTTTAGTTTGAAGGCGTGTCTACTGAAGTCTGAACTTCATCAGAGTTTGTGTTTTGGACTTTCCAACTCAGAAGTTGCACAAAAATCAGGTTTATATGCTGTCAGAAGGTCTCTGAATAGCAAAAGTGGCTGAATCAATCCAAATTGGCATCTATCAGGCTTAATCCAAATCCAGCACCAAGTCAGAGTATCGCCGACTTGTAGCCTGATTTTTGATCGATTAACCACTTTGTGCTCTTCAGGGTAACGCCCCGTTCCACTCAGAAAGTCCAAACTCATCAAACTCACCCGGTCTATTATTTGTCACAGCAGTTTCCTGCTCCCCTTCCGGTGTTGATGTTGATTCGCCTTCTGGAAATGAAACTGAATGTGTTGTTGTTGTAACTTCACCTTCCTGTGTTGATTCCTCAGCTGCACTTTCGCCATTTTCTGATGATTCTGTCGGTGGCGGTGGCATCGTTACATTTCCATAATTATAGTCACAGCCTTTTGATGTAACACAGAAACACACATTTGGTACGAAGCCATTGTCTTGGGCTTGAGCTGCTACATATGAAGTAATTGTTATAAATATCAGTAAGAATTTCATGACTTTTTGTGATTTGGTTGGATTGAAAATTAATACTGAGTGGAATTGATTCTAGAATGACCAAAAATTGACATAAAATTGGGTAAAAAATTGGACATGAAATATTACATGACATTAAGCCTCTAGAATTTCCTGTAAAACAATCATTTTGGGGACGTTCGTAAGGTATGTAACGATTAGGAGCGGGGTTCACTTTTGATTCAAGACTTTGTTCCAAAGCGCTACTGTGGGTGCCAAAATACAATCCCTGAGACTACAAATGGGCTCCAGAAGTGTCCACATCAGTCCTGTCCAACCTTTTTTGTGCCATGGCCCAACTTTATCGCAAGTCATGACCGAAACCATACATAACATCCGACTAATATATACATGAAGGGTCCCGCGACACACAGTTTGTGCAGCACTGCAATTCACCTCCAAACCATCAAGTTTGATGCCAAAACAAACCTTGAACAACAAAACTTTCAATCACCAACGTAGCTATTAATCTAATTTATGACCTTCATTCTCTTCTAATTCCATACTTTTCTTACTTTTCCTCCTTATCACAATCTTATTCTTAAATCCCCCCCACCATAGCTTAACAAATTTTTATTCTGATAAGATAGATTAATACCATTTAGCTATAAATATCCATACACAATTCTCAATCCACTTCAGTCTGCTTCTGTTCTGGAAAAAAATGTACAAATTTATTGCTTTTGCTGTTCTTGCTGTGATTTTGGCACCGGCAGTTAGTGCCACATTCTGGCGTAATTGCTTGGGTGTACGTGGACCTGATCATATTGAGACACCATTGTGTGATGCTGAACGATGCTTTGCTGTTCGTGGCGAGCCATTCATTGCTAATGTTACATTATCATCACCTGATGTACATCATGAATTGTTGGTTGAAAATATTGCATTTATTTTCGGAATTCCAGTTCAACTACCAGTTGAGCCACCACATGATAAGTAAGATGGTCGTTCCTAATAGCAGAGCTTTAGGTCGACTCGGATTTTGTATGAAATCCGAGTCCACATCAAGCTTACTCAATTTACTGAAATTTATCCTAAAATTCAATCATTCTCAGCGGATGCAACCAATTGTACGTAAACGGAGTCTTCCATGGATGCCCAACAGTACCAAATATTCCACATATCTGGATGATCCATCAAGATATTCCCGGATTCTTACCGGCTTTCCAAAATACTGTTGTCAGATGTGAGTATTGTGATTAATGAACAAGATTGCAATTTGATCGGAGATAAGGCACTAAGCACCATGTCGACGTGACTCTATGAATATGAAGAGAAATTGACATCAAGTCATAGTCACGCAGGTCTTCAGTATTTGGTGTAAATCTGGCACCTAGCGTCACCTGATGTGATTCTGACTTATTAGTGGATTCAGTTTGAAATCAAGAGTCATGCCAGAGTCACACTGGTCTACAGCTGAATTTTTGATCGATTAGTCGAATTTTGATGTTTGTGGTTGATTGATGGATGCAGTAAATGTTATCCAAACAGTAGTCAAGTGAGCTGTTTATTTAGAACTTGATGTAGTGAAATAGGAAGCCGGTATCTACTAAATAACGTGCAGTTCTAATTATAGTCCCGGTTTAACCGGCATGTGCACAACCAAATACTGATTTCTGAGTGGCTTTGAGTTACGTTTGTGTGGCTTAAGGGCTTAGGGTGTTGATTTGCATCAAGCCGCCTCAAAATTAGATTAATAATGATTCAGGTCATGGTTACAGCTCTACCGAAGTAGACGTTAACTCTCTTGAATAGAACAGTCGATTAATCGATCCAAAATAGGATTGAATCATGGGATTACATAAATTTTAATCCCGGGATTGAAAACCCTAATCCAAAATCTGGCACCAGATCGACAATTTGGGTCTTTATCACTTACTTGACCATATTGACACTAAATTCCACCTTCAACCTAATAAACTAATTAATTTTCTTACATTATCCAACAGATACACTCACCGATAGAGGCACACTCGTCGGATGCGTTGAGATTACAGCAACACTCGTTTAAAAGCCATGCACAAGATGACAATTGACACTGAATTTGGATTCAAAATTATTTATTAAAAAATATTTGAATAAAAAAATGCTCAAAATTTAACTTTTTTTCTATTTCAAAAAATAAATTTTATTATTTTTTATTAAATAATCAATTTTTAAAATTGAACTCAAATTTTGATATCTCAAAATCCAGTTAAATAACTGCCAAAATCTCAAGATTATCATTTTTATCAACAATATTTTGTTATTTCAACCTTGACAATTACTTAACATTAATTAATACGCATTATTTGATAACACAAGTCATTTAAGTTGTTGTGATTAAAAACAATGAACTCAATTTATGAAAGATGTTGTTTAAAAATAACAGCTGTAATCTAATCAAGAAGGGGGTATTATCATCAAAAACAGGCTCGGTGGGGTGTGAACTAAGTGCAATAAAAGATTTGATAACAATTGTTAATTATGATAGATTTTGTTGCAATTTTGTCGGAATTAAAAAGGGTTTTTGAGGGCTTGTGAACTTAGAAGATAATTGTTGAGGTACAAGTGCCTTCATACAAATTTCTTGGTGTTCAGGTGCCTTCACATTGGAGCTTTGAAGTTCAGATGACTTTACACTTGAGTTTTTGAGGTTTAGGTGTCTTCAGATTTGAGCTTTTGAGGTTCAGGTGTCTTCACATTTGAGTTTTTGAGGTTTAGGCGTCTGCATAAATGAATTTTTAGGTTTAGGTGCCTTCAAATTGGAGATTTGAGGTTCAGGTGTCTTCACATTAACAGTTTCGAGTGCCTTCACATTTGGAGTTCAGGTGCCTTCACATTATAGGTTTTGAGTTCAGGTGTCTTCACATTTGAGCTTTGAGGTTCAGGTGCCTTCACATTGGAGATTTTGGGATTCAGATTCTTCAAGTTCAGATGCCTTTTACATTGCAGTTTTTTGGTTCAGGTGTCTTCACATTGTAAATTAATTGAACCTTGTAGCTTTAAGGTACACTTTCTTAATCACTTGAACAGCTTCTTCATAAAAGAATCCAAATAGAACGAATAATCCAATAATTATCACCAAAACAGCATAAAATCGCTTCCTTAAAAAGTATCTTTTTTTCCTCCTTCCAATTTTCAGTTCAGACTTCTCTAGAAGCTTCGGCAGTGCATTTTCCAGCTCAGACATCACAATTTTCTCATAATATTCAAATAATTCTGGGAAATTTTCCTGTGCAGTCTTTAGTTTGTCAGGCTGGCTGTGGTATAAAGCAGCCAAATGAGGAACTCGAACGATCAGCTCTGCATGATAAACATCTGTTGGATATCGAGTGAAAACCATGTCAATGTATTGCTCTTTTACTGAATTCTCTTCACAGATGCTGCAAATGTCCATAAACTTCAGGAATCTATCCTTATGCTTAATCAAATAAGGTCGTGCCTTATTCTCGTACACAGCATTTAATGCATAATGACACAACTCATGTGCCAATGTCCCAAAAGCCTCATTTTCTGTTGAACTGTCAAGCAGTTCCTTTGCTGCAATGAATATTTTACCGGATGTACTGTAAAGTCCTTTTGTATTTTTCTCAGCTGTTGGATTAAGGACATTAACGGAATCGCGATTAAATTCGAAAATAATTTGAAAATTTCTGGTCGACGCGACAACTTCCAGAAGAATTTTAGTCATTGGATTCCGGTTGAGGACTCGATAGGCATGCAGCATGACATCATGAGCTACACTTTCGTCTGTTATGTCTGATCCAATTAGGGAATTTGCCATGAGGATGTTTATATGCCTTTCAGACATGGTTTTGAGGTATTTGTAGTTATATTCCCGCAATGTTCGTCGATCACGTTGTCCTAAAGGCTTAAGAAGCTCATCAACATCTTCATGTGGACCAAAAAAGATCTTGTTGCTGACTAGAATTTTGTATATGTCAAGTGACCTGCTGGCGAGTGCTACGGCTAAGGCTGACTCATTGGATAAATTGTAAAAGTATCGTAAATCTGGATTTTTTGATAAAATTTCACAAATTTTTGATGAATTATTGACTTTTATCATCTTGTGTAGCTCACTGCTTGTTTTATGGAATTCCTGAACTTCCTCTGAGCACAAATTAATGTCTATACATTCTGGATATGGAAAATTTTCCTGCAGCAGCACCAAAAGCACATCAAATTGTTGATTATTATAGGCAATCATCTGAATGTTGAGGTCTGAGTCTGGCATTGATGTTTTTAGGCCTGTCAGAAGGAGAGTTTTGAGGACATCAACATTGCCGATTTCTGCAGCTATAAACAGTAAATTGTAGTCACGAGAGTCGGCTAGGTAGTTGAATTCAATTTCAGTTGTGGATGGTTGGATGTCAAAGGTGCTTTTGAGACCTAGAAGATTAAAATGAGAGGTTTAAATGGCTTTATCAAGGTAGGATATTGTGCAGACGCATATGCAGTGACCGATTTCCAGGCAGAGCTTGAAGTCGACTCAGGTTTTGCATGTTCATGTCGAGTCAAGTCGATTGGACTTCGAGCTCTGCTTCCAGGTGTACTGTATTGGTATTGTAGCTATAACGTGCCACACCGTTCCACCATAACAGAAGCCGGTCACTCGAGGTCGACTACTGGAACCCAAAGTTGGCAATTCATTAGAATCGGAATTTGGAGTCCAGACTTGATAATCCTGCCAATTTTGTATGAACCTATATCACTACTGCCCTCTGTACCCTTCATGCTCCTTACATCCATCTTCAAGCCTCTAAGCAGGAACCATAAAACCCCAAATTAACCAATCAACTTACCCAAACATCCTTGAAACAGCGACTCAACCAAAAATTCAGCAGTAAATTCACAAAGATTCTTATCTTGTTTCCCAAAGTTCTCCTTGTAACTCTTGAGCTTCAGTAATCGATCAATTTCCCTCGACTTCCAATAAATCAAGAAGTCATCCTCATTTTTTGATGCTATTAGAATCACAACAGCTGCCTTTTTACACCTTGCATTTAATTCCACTAATTCCTTCATATTTGGTTTGTAAAAATTTCCATTTATTCTAAATTTTAAGAGTAAAATTGATCGAAATTTCTCAAGTTCTTCCTTAATTGCTGGAGAACTGAACATTTCTAGTGCACTGCGGAAGCTTCTGCAACTATTTATCGTATATCTTTTGATGAAATCCTTATTTAGGTATATTGAACTTTCTGAAGCTGTACTGGTGCGTGGGAGTATTGATGATTTTTGATATTTTGATCGAAAATCAAAGCCAGGTTGACTTGTTGCAACTGATGAGAGTTGATTGTCATCTAAAAATGAGAGAATATTGGGTTATTTGTGGTTCTAGGGCGTAAATGTCACTCAAAATGATTTATTTGGTTGGATTCCAAAACATTGCCTATACAGGAGAGTGGGGAGTGAGGGTAAAGAGGCTAAATGCCTGTCTGGAAGTCAACACGTCCCTGGTAAGCTGTGGCAACTTCAGAATTCACGAAAATCCACTTAATTCACCTCAAAACCTCTTAACCAATCCAATGTGTCCGGTAAAAAATTTAAAAAATTTGCATAATTTACCATTGGTTTTTCCAGAAGTTCCATCTTTAATATTGCGTTTCAGAATTCTTTTAAAGCTTGCTGTTATTACATTCCTTGTAAATTCCATGACAATCTTCACACCCAGAAACAGAATTTGTAAAAATTTCTTAACTTTCTTGATTTTCCGACCGTAAAATTCGTAAATATTTAGAGAAAGTGATCAATGTTATCCAAAACACCTCACATGACACAATGAAACTGAGCAAATGCTGTAAAATACCGAAAATAGAGTGACACAAACACATCAAAGAAGACAGACATGCGAAATGTGTGAAGATGCTGAGATAACTGGTTTAATAAAAGACTTAATTGCTTGTTCACGTTTGATTTTTTCTTGAAAGTTTTTGAATAGTTTATGATTGTTTCCAATGCTGGAGCAACAGATGTGCTGTTCTTTTGATTTGTGGTGATCGTGAATGCTACATGCGTGACAGTTTGATGTCAAATGCCAATAAGAGCTGTGACGAAAGGTCATGAACGTCAGAACTTTGTCTTGATGCCAAATGAGACTGCAAACTGGCCTGAAGTTTTTCAGCCCATAGAAAAGATTAATTTGATTTAACATTGATTAATATTGTTAAACTACAGAGGGGGTTTTGACCCCAACACCCTCCCCCCCAATACACCCACTTGAGATTAATTAAATTCACACAAATAAATCAAGTTTAGCTGAATAATTTTTATTTTTTTTTGTCTAGAATCTTTATTGACAAAGCCATGATTCTTATATAACTGTTGCTGTTATTTCAGCACAACCTTCAAGAGAACCGCGATCCCAAAGTTGGACTGTAATGAAAAATGTCGTATTAAGAGGACAAGATCAGTACCTTTTCATAGCAAATAAGCTCAATACTTACATTGTACAATAGAGTTTTGGAATGTAGGCGTAATTGCCGGTACTTCTTGTTCAACTCTCCATTCATATTGAACATTTGGTTGTGTTGGGCAGAATTGTTGCACATTGTTAACGAACAAGCTGTTGCATCCACTGTAAAATTAGGAAAATCAAACTTCAGTTTATCAATTCTCATTCATTATATCTCCTAAACCTCCATTCATCCCTCTACTACCTCCTACACTCACTTATCATGTGGTGGAACTGATGGCAATCTCACACGAATTCCAAAAATCCACACAAAACTCTCAACCATCAACTCTTCATGTGTATCTGTGGACGATATGAAGACACTAGCTCTCATAATTTCACCACGATGTACTAAGCATGTGTTGGTGACTGTCGAGCAGTCAGGTGACTCAACACGATCTGGTGCTCTTAATGTTGAGTTACATGCACGCCAGAATGCGACCGAAGGTGTTGGCAATGCAATTAAGATCACCAAGAAAATTGCTAGGCTTGCAATTGTGGCTGATTTGTTCATTTTTAGTCCTTGAAATTGTGACACTGAATGAGAGGTGAATTGAAGTGCTTTGGTGTTTTATTGAGGAGGTTTATCGGAATTGAGGATTTGCCTATCAGATTGAATGGTTTATTTTTAGGGGGTAATTGTTGATAATTTTGATGAATTTAATGCAGAAAGGGATGAATGGTTAAGCTTACTTACTTAAATGCTCTATTAATAAATTTTATTATTTTTTGGAGGATTGACCTATGAGTCCCTCCCTAAATACCCTCTTAGCTAAGCTATGGCAGCTGTAGGAATTGCGCACTCTTAGGTATCAGAGGTGATTTTTGATTGTCAACAAATCGTAAATGACACGCGACTTAAGAATTGTTCCGACTTGAAGCTTATTTGATAAAAAATGCCATTAAAGAACTTTTGGAAAGAGACCGTCGATGGAGATAATATTGCAGTTGATATTGGGAATTGGCATATTGTGTTCAGCTATAGAATCAGATTCTGGGAACATCTAGTTAAGGTCATGGATCACAATTGGTTTGTACTGACAACGAATCAACTAAATTGATGCCAAATGAGGCTTGACATTGACCTTACATCGGATAGTGATTCAAACTTCAACCCACCTTAATCCCCTTACCATTCTCAGTCCTTCCTGATTCAAAATGAATCAAATCAACAAAAAATACTCAATTTTATTTGAATTTTTAACTTTTTTTTTTATTATTTTTCTGTCCAGAATCTTTATTGCTGTACTTAACCAAAATGTATTTTTAATCTCTCGTAAACTTTTGACATAGCCATGGGTCCATATATTCAGTATTTACACAACTGTTGCTGTGACTTCGAGGCATCCTTCAAGGGATCCACGGTCCCAAAGTTGGACTGTAATTAAATGAAAATAAAAATTGTAAATAAATTGCTCCTAATCACTAGAAATTTTTATCGTCGACCACAAATATTTTCGGTATCTTATCGCAAAGGAAGCACTCAATTTTTGTGTGTTTTACCGACTTTTAAAATTAATCGGTAATTAATATTCTTGTCTTATCAAATTTAAATTTATTAAATCAATTAAACTTTACTGATTAGATTATTTTTGAAAATATTTACATGCAGGTGTGCATTTATGCTATCTCTGAGGATATATATAGCATGTCAACTTTGGAATTGACAGTTGTTACGTAAGGGAGTTGAATGTTTATCAAAAAATGGGAAGGTTTGGAGTTGACAGAGGGTCAGTTTGGATGTATCTCATTTAGAGGCCAATTTTGGGTTGAGCAAGGCATAGAAGAGCGGTTAAGCATGCCTTAGGCTGTCATGAGTCTGACCTGAGACCAAATTTCATTGAATCTGACTCACAGCCAGTGTTACTCTAGCCTGACATCCGATTTATTGTCATTTCAACGCCGCATACCTTCCCAAACTGAACCAATCAACTCTTGACCACAGAATCATCATGAGGACATACTCAGTTCCTTTATATAACAACCAGTCTCAATACTTACATTGTACAACTGAGTTTTGGAATGCAGGTGTGATGGTTGGTACTTCTTGCTCAACTCTCCATTCATATTGAACATTTGGGGTTGTTGGACAGAATTGTTGAACATTGTTGACGAACAAGCTGTTGCATCCACTGGAAAATTCAGAAAAAAATGTTTTAAGGTTAGAATTTTTGAGGTTAGAACTGAAATTGCGGTTAAATTGAAAAGTTTTATCAAATTCCCTTTTGATCAATCTACAGTTGACCAATTCTCATTCATGAAATCCATTAAACATCCCTACATCCATCTACAACTACCTACAGTGCCCTACACCACCCTACCTCCCCCAAAACTCACTTGTCATGTGGTGGAACTGCCGGCAATCTCACACGAACACCGAAAATCCATACAAAACTCTCAACCATCAATTCATCATGTGAACCAGGTGATGAGATGAAGACACTAGCTCTCATAACACCGCCACGTTGTACCAAGCAGGTATTTGTGACTGTTGAGCAGTCTGGTGACTCAACACGATCTGGTGGTCTCAATGTTGAGTTACATGGACGCCAGAATGCGACTGATGGTGTTGGCAATGCAATTAAGATCACCAAGAAAATTGCTAGGCTTGCTACTGCGACTGATTTATTCATGTTGTTGATTCCTTCAATTTTTGACACTGAATGAGATGTAAGTTGATGTGCTTTGGAGTTTTATTGAGGAGGTTTTATCGGAATTGAGGATTAACTGGATGAGAATTGCTGATAAATGGATAGTTTTGTGACGTTTTGTTGGCTGTGCTATCTTATCATGGTTTTGGGGGTAATTGCTGATAATTTTTGGAGAGTTTAAGACAGAAGTGGGTAAATAATGGTTGAGTTGACTGCAAAGATATTGGGCGAGGGTGTATCTGAGGGGTCAACATTAAAAAACAGCCTTTATTAAGCTCATCCATAAATTTTATTACTTTTTGGTATAGTCACACTTAAATACTAATATCCAATAATCCAATATAGTCAACAAAAGTGCCCACCCCTTGGCACCCACTTAAGCAACTACACAGCTATTATTCGGCCTATACAAGCACTGATCAACATCCTCATGATAATAAAGACTTCCAGGGCAGTTCATCAAGTACTTATATCCATTAGCGCACATATAGAAGGTCCTGCAATTCATCACATTCTGATAATTTCCATCAGCCCGTCCACGACATGAAAAGTCAGCATTTGGTGTTGTAAAATTAGGTGTCGGTTCCGTTCCAGTTTCAGTTTTATTGAATAATTCACGTCGTGCGGCATTAATCAATGGAAAATGTCCATATCCGCAGTTGTTAGCTGTAAGAACAACAAAAACAGGAAATAATTTATTGATCCAATTGACATTTACAGCCACAATTTACCAAAATCATCCATATCGAGGTCATAAAATGCAATACCGCCAAGGTTCTTTACAGTTATCGCAAAATTGACTTTATCAAGTACTGATTGGACATCATCAAAGCTAATCCACTGATTAACATCATAAACAGCATAAGGTGAACGTGAATCAGCATGATAAAGTCTCCTCCAATTTGAATTGTGCTCTAAATTATAGCAAATTTCATTATAAGGCAGAATTGATGTCTTTCGGATATTCTCAGCTCCGTAATCACCACGATGTCCATTGTTGGTGACTGTAGCTCCAACACCGTAATTGTAGGCATTTCTTAGTGTATATGAACGTCCATAAGTTGGTATTCCTGGGATGATTTTGTCAAGTGGGAATGCTGAGGATATCCAGCTGGATATGATTGATTCAACGGCAAGAGTTGGTTTGTATGACAATGGTCGGAGTGGGGCGTGTGGGACTGAAAGTGGGTTGAGGTTAGAATTTGCTAGAATATGTCTAGGGACGTAGTCAGAGTTAACTGGACTTTGGGAGCCTGGACTCCAAAGGGAGGGCCTTTTTGGAGTTCGGACAACTCCACATTGCAGTCCTACAAACTCTGAGCATAGCCAGAAGGCTCCCCATCCTAATATACACCCCTAATTAACTCAATCCTACCTGCATAGCTGAACATTCCATCAATATCATACAGCCTCGATATATCCAAATAAACAGAGTCAACCAACTTGTCAATAGCACTCAATTCGTACATATTTAATGGATTCTGTCCATTTGGTGCCACAGAGATTGTCAAACTTTTATTATAAGCTTTCAAAAGCTTGCTGACTTCTGCTAAAAGCTTAACAAAATTAGTCTTATCAGTTGCTTTTGGGTACGGCCAATACAAGTCGACTCCATCGAAGCTGAAATCTTTCACAAATTGGAAAACTTTGTCAGCAAATGCAACACGTTTGGTGTCGTTGGATGAAAGCTGCTCGAAGATGTTTGATGGAAAGTCGGGACCTCCAATTGAGGCTATAATTTGAAGATTTGGATTTATTTTTCGATGATACACAAAGTTGTAGATGTAAAATTCATCGACATTGCCAAATTGGGGTTGGTAGATTGTGCCATCGGAATCAGCACTGAAATATCCGTAGACGATGTGAGTGCAGAGGTGTGGGTCGATGTTCTTGACTGTGAATATTCCGAGGCCGTTCCTGTTTGATGCCTGGAATTTGGGGATTAATAATTGAAAATTGGAAATTAAAATGAAATTTTTTGAAAAATTTTAAAATTTAAATTTTTTAATTTTAAATTAAATTTAAATTTATTTTTTAAATTTTTTAAAAATATTTTTTTAATTTTTTAAATTTTTTTTAATTTTTAATTTTTTAAAAATATATTTTTTTTTTTAAAAATATTTTTAATTTTTTTTAAAATTGAAAATTTATTTTATAGAAACTTTTAATTTTTTTAAAAATTTTAAATTTAATTTTTTATTTAAAAATCAAGCAAGTCACACTTACCATCGGGTTCCAAAAGCAAACAAGTTTTTCTAAAATATCAAAGAAAAATTCACATTATTTGAAGTTGAACTGACTAATTGGAAACATAATTGGCATTTAACAATCAATGTTGAAGCTACTGAAACTGAATTTTGTGATTATTGTCACTTACTATCTGCACCGGCGGTCTTCATAGTCGTTAACATAAAAGTCGCAAAAATTAGTAAATATTTTAGGGAATTCATGACTTTTTCTTGGCACTAAATTAAGCAAATTTGAAGTTTTTTCAAATTTTTTAAGCTTTTTTAAGTTTTAAAAATTTTACAAAATATTTTTTTATTTTTTAAAGCCTTTTTAATTTTTTTTTAACTTTTAAGATTTTTATAATTTTTTTAATTTTTTTTTAAATTGTTAAATTTTTAAATATTTTCAAATTTTTAAAATCTTTAAATTAGTTTTTTGACTTTTTAAATTTTTTTTTAACTTTTATAAAAAATAAGTTTTTTAGTTTTTGATCAAATTTAAACCCAAACTTTTTATTTTAATTTTAAAAATTCTCAAATTTCACTTTTTTATTTATTTTTTAAATTTAATAATTTTTAACAAAACTGCAAACACGTTCGACTTTATCGAAAATTTGTAACAGAATAAAATCGAACAAAACAGTATTTTTGCTTATATTGATAAAGAATCTACAAATGAACACATGAATCAGTACAATTAAATGTTTACGACATGCATTGTGTCTCATTTATAGGCTTGCTTATTTCATCAGAAGAAAGAAGAAAAGAACGGTGCAATATTTTGCTTGATTTTGACCGATTTGTTGTGCCTGATAAGATATAAAAAATCACTAGAAATTCCTGTGTCAACAAATTCGCCATTTGAAAAATTTTCGTGGATTTTATTGAGCTGTTTACAAATTTTTTTGTTTTTTTTTTTTTTTTTTAATTTTTTAAAAATTTTTCAATTTTTTCAATTTTTCAATTTTTTCAATTTTTTTTTCAATTTTTTTTTTCACACAAAAACAAAAGCAATAAAAATAGAAATTTTTACTTCGATTTTTCTATTATTTCCGTCTATAAAAAGAAAAACTAATTAAGGAAAAGAAAATTCTTCCGTTTTTTTGATGCACCATTGATTGTTCATTGATAAAATTAATTAAATTTACATAGAAAATGAAGGAAAAATTTCGAAGGTTTTTCATTTACTGTTTGACATTTGGAGATTTCGGATGTGTTTTAATCGGATGGAATTTATTTGAATTAATGAATGACTATATAAGTGGAAAATTTGAAGAAAATGATAATTTTTTGGAAATTGAAAATTTAAAAAATCAAAAATTTAATTTTTAAAAATAAAAAAAATATTAAGAACAAAAATTGATAAATTTGAAGTTAAAAAGTGATTTAAATTTAAAATTATTAATTATTTTAAAATATTTTTCGGTAAAAAAATGTGAAAAGATTTTCATTAAAAATTAAAATTTAAAGGATTTTAAAAAAAATTGTTTAAAAAAATTGAAATATTGAACAAAAATTAAAGAAGCAAACCAAATAAAATAAATGGCTTTTAAATAATTAAATTTAATAAAAATGGGTAACGTAGTAACAAATGTGCAACAAATCATATCAGGTGACAAAGAGCCCATAACCCCACCTTTAAAACCATTAACAGAACGTCAAATTGAAATTATCAAGAGAACATGGGCTATTCCGTACTCAAAGGTAAGAGTACATTGATGGTCTTAATGACCAAGAACTCCATAACAAGTTGTTAACTCCCCTTCAAACTCCTCTCACCCCATCTCAAAATTAAGTAGATTGAGCGTTTCTTAGAATTGGAAATGAAGCTCCTTACGGTGGGTGCAGGGAAAAGGGTCAATAATTCCCATTTTCTCCATCATCTAATATCCAAATAACTCCAAATTAATCCATTTTCTTACACAATTATCAGCCAGGAGACTCGGGAGAGATCATCTTATACACATATCTGGAACAATATCCAAATAATCAAGTCAAATTTCAAGCATTCCGAAATACACCACTAGTTATGCTGAAAGGAACTCCTGGATTTCGGAGTCATGCTAGTAAAATTATGTAAATACTCTCTCAAATTATGCTTAATTTTGAATAGCACAAGTTGATTAATTTATCCAAAATCCACCATCAGGCTAGCGAGACTCTGGTATTTAATCAGAGTCGAGTCGGATCTTGATCGACTAACCGACTTGTGCTATATAACCAAAATTTTTTAATTTTCCCAATTTTCCCCCTAACCAGGGACGTATTTGCAACAGCAATCAACGCCTTAGGAACAGAAAATGGCATTCCAGCCATCGTCAGTCTTGTCACAGAAACTGGAAAATATCACAGACGTCGAGGAATATCAAAAAGGAATTTTATGGAGCTTCGTGGTGTGATTATTCAAATATTAACGACTGTTTGTAGACTAGATGATGAAGGAAAGCAAGCTTGGAGTGACTTAATGGACGTTTTGTATCACATTATATTCAATGTGCTTGATGAGGCTAAAAAAGTGCCTGCAAAGAAGTGAAAAATTGGAATTTTTTGGAAAGAATTTTGGGGAATTTTTGATGAAAAAGTGGAAAATTTTGGTGTTATATTCCATGATTAGCAGCAGGCTGGAGGCAGAATTGTGAAATCTTGCAATTTTTTGAACTTTTTGCATTTATAAAATTATTTAATTCTCATAAATTGAAAACTTTGCGTACAAAAATTGTAAAAATTGTGGAAATATGAATATTAAGTAGTAAATAAAGCCTTTCAGGCGCTGTCAGTGATTTTAAATACTTTAGGCAGTAAATGTTGACTTTTCTACAGAGTATCACATTTAAGCTTTGGCAGAGCTCCATTTTAGATTCCGACTTCATTGGAGTCCATTGGAGTCCAGTGGAGTCAGACTTTGGTGTCCAATCGGTGTCCGAATCCCGGAATCCAGTCAATTCTGCTTTAAAGTCCAAATTTGACACCCAAAACATCTCCAGCATTTCTAATTGATCGAAACCAATTCGAAGATCACGATTATATCCATAAAGCCAACTTTCAACTGATGAGTCACTAACCAAATGACATAAATGAACGTCATAAATTACAATTATGGAATTCCAACATATTATTGGTTTTTCTGACTATAACAAACAATTGATCAGTCGATTATTGATGGATGGGATATTTTATGTCAAAAAAACTATAAATTCATTCTATTTTAAGCAAGTTAAGGTATTTTTGGAATCGGAACAACAGAAAGGGATTTTTAAGTCAACCTAGGACATCAATTCGAGGATATGCTCTAGGACGCCCTTGAATTCCGCCTCAGGTTCGAACCCATCCGACTTACATGACCCACCCAGAGTGTGTGACTGCAACGCACAAATCTTGATATGATTGGGACCTTACTGACTGCATGTGCTGCTCAGGAAAAGTCCCAATAACCCCTTAACACTAATCTAGGCCATCAATAATTCACTCAATTCAGACAAAAGTCTTTCTAATCAGTCAAAATTCCTTTAAGTTTTTCCTTTTTACTACTTCCGATTGCTTCCGTTATCTAACTAAATTGATCTGAAAAAGAAGAAATTGACACCAAAAATGTACAATTAATTTATTCTTTATTTACATAAATATAATTTGTTTACCTCAAAGTTTGTTATTAACCGTTCAATGCTCTGCCCACTTCCTCTATTTAAACGTCTTTCATTGTCATTTTCGTGGAAAAAATCCTTAAAAGAAAGTAGTTTTAAGGTGGAAATGCTCAGTTGTCAGTCAAATTTTGGTACAATAAGTTGTTCATTTGAGGAGTTTTTGTGGATTTTTTGAGATTTGAATCGAATCTACCTTAATAGGCTGTTTTTAATATGAGTGTTGTGACACCAGCGCTGAAATGTTTGACAAATCGTCAAATTGAGCTCATCAAGTGCAATTGGCAGGCGTTAAGTGAGAATGTGAGTAATTGACCATATTTTTGGTTTCAAATGCAAGTTCAGACTTTTGGCGGGTCTGAATTATTATTAGAAGTCGATGTGGACTCGATGCTACATTTCTATAGAAGATCTTCACCGACTTGAGCCTTTCTAAGTTTGAATTTGGTACAAAAACTCACAATTTACTCTAAAATTTCATTAAAGCCTGAAGAATCTGGGCAAGCAATATTTTACACATTTTTGCTGCGTCACCCAGAACATAAGCAACGTTATGCAGCATTCAGGAATATTTCACTCGAAAATTTGAAGGACACTGCTCAAATCAAACGGCATTGCATGAAAATCATGTAAGTTTTCAAAATTTGTTCAGACATTTCAGACATTTTCCAATTCCAGGACTGTATTTGGAACCGTAATTGATGCGCTCGGTACTGAGAACTGCAAAAGTATCATCTACGATGCCATCGCTGACAATGCTGATTTTCATGGCAAAAAAGGAATCGAAAAAGAGCATTTTAATCAAATTCGAGACATTTTGGTTGAAGTCGTCACAGGAGCTTGCAGTTTGGATGATGAAGGTCAAGAAGCTTGGAATGACTTGATGGATACGATGTATCACATTACATTCAATGTTTTGGATGAATTGAGGAAGTAAATTATTGTGAATTATTAATAGTAGAAATTTATGAATATTAATAAAGGATTATTGAGATTTATGTTGAAATTTTGATTTTTTGGATTGATTCCCCTTCCTTCCTAAGCATTACTAGAAGCACAAGACGTACAATGGAATATCTGAAGTTGGAGCCACGCTATTCTTGATATGAGTGTCTACAATAGCTAAAACGTGTGCCTTGGGGGTTCTAATACGTAATGGTGTCATGATGGCTATGTGATGGCTGATTTCGGCCATTCTTGCTTGTTTTTCAGTTACCCAACCATTAAATTGTAACAATTCTCAATTTTTGCAGTCCAATTTGGCAAAAAATCGTCAAAACAGCCTCTGACAATGCACTTTGATGTCTCAAGTTCATTTAATCATATTGACATCCCCTACTAACCTTCAATTCCTTCAATATCCCAATAAATTCCTCTCATCACCCAAAATTCACCTTTAATCACCAATCGCGTGAATAACTGAACATTTCTTCCAGAACTTTACTGTCTTTTACATCCTTCAAGTTCCTATTTTCATTATTTTTATTCGATTAATTCCAGTTATCTTCCCAATTTGATCTATAAGACTGAAACCTGACTCTTTTATATTTCTGTAATTTAATTTAACACGATAATCATCATTTTAATGTCAGTCATTAAGCGTTGACATTTTCATGCAATATTTTGATGTGTTTGGCACTTTTTTTTGATGATATTTTAGCAAAATGTTTCATTTGATGTGAGAATTTTGTGAGAGCTGGTCAGGATGGTGATGAATTTGAATAAATTTTAAAGATTGTTGAATAGTTGAGTCAAAAAATATCCAGAAAGTACAAAATGTATCCAAAATTTCCAAGATATTTATGGAGAAACACTCAAACTAGAGTAAATGTAATCAGAACTCCACCTTTAAGGGTGTTGACAGATAGTCAAATCAGAATTATTAAGGATAATTGGAAGATTGTGAACGAACATGTAAGTTGATGCTATAAAGCTTCTTTAGAATCAATTAGAACTTAATGCTTAGTTCTGAAAAGCTATTAGATATCTGGAAGACACATGATTTATAAATCCGGACACAGACCGGCGCGACTTTAACCTGAATCTCGATATTATCGATTAAACCTAAGGCCAGAGTCACACTAACCCTACAGCCATATTTTTCGACCTCTCTACATCTTGTATCTTCCAAAATTACCAATTATCCTTACCAATTATCACTATCATCATCAATTTACAGCCAGTTTATATACAGCACTTATATCTCATTTCTAGCCCATCGAATCAGGTCAAGCCATTTTCTACACATTTCTGAAGCGATATCCAGAACATAAGAAGAGATATCCAGCATTTAGAAACATGACACTCGAAGAACTCAAAGACACACCACAAATTCGTCATCATTGCGGTCGAATCATGTAAGTTTACCTGTTTATGCTGCTATGACGGCAGCTGGCCCCGATCTAGTATCTAAAAGAGGAAGTAGGGTGTTTGTTGAGCTCCTCTGGGTAGCCTCTAAGTCAACTTATTTCAAACTATATAAACTTTTCCAGGGAATTCTTCGCCGCTGCCATCGACTCCCTTGGCACAGAACATCAACGCGACTTTTTAGTCACCGCAGTCTAGGACAACGCAGATTATCATGGCAAAAAAGGCATAACAAAGGAACATTTTATTCAAATGCGTGACGTCATGTTGGAGATCATTGCCGGTGCTTGTAAATTAGATGATGAAGGCAAGAAGGCATGGAGTGACTTTATGGATATTTTATATCATATTACATTTAATGTTTTGGATGCATTGAACAAGTGAATTAATAAAGAAATTTTAGGGGGTATTTTGTGAGGTTTTGAAGGGTTTTATGATTTGGGGTAATTGTGGCTTAAACTGTAGCTTAATTCTGCATTTTGAGTCCATATGTCATTCAAGTCGACAACAAGCCTTTTTAAAAATCAACCAAAATCTCCATTCCTACTCAAATTTCATCTCCTAAAGCGCCGCAGACACTAAAAATTTTTATTTATTCCAAAATGATCAATTTACATACAGCATAAGACGTAAGTGACACCATAAAATAAGATTAAGAATGAAAAATGAGTAATCGATTGTTGATGTTTGCCGGATAATTTTTTAAATAATTATTTATAGGAACTAAGATGACTTGACTTTCGTTTGATGTTTTATGAGTCACGAGATCGGCGTGTATTTAGATGATGTAAGTGATTAATTGATAGAGGAAGTATTGGACTTGGTATTGGGATATAGGGGGTAGAAGTGGGTTTCGATGGTAGTTAGGGGGTGTTATGTGAGTTTTGGAAGGTCATGAGCCATGTAAGGGTCACAATTGATCTATAAGGCCAGAAAAGTATGTGAGGGGATGAGAGGGATAGAGTTGACCACCTACCCCACCCGCCCTACCAGGTTCCACTGTATGAATGCGTCCCAGGTGTTGGATAAGTCATCCTAACGGTCGAATTTTGGAGATCATGGCAAATTCAGAATTTCAGAGCAATCCGGCTTCTGTACCGGCGTATTCTGGGGTTAGATGGGGATCAGAGTATATCAGGAGGATCAGGAGGGCCGAATTGATAGAAAAAGCATCCAAAAACATGACAAAAGCCACCTTAAATTTATTAAAAGTATAAAATATTGTTTTGTTTTGCACAAAAAAAAGTGAATTATTTACTGATAAGATTACAGAACTAACGTCTGGAATATAAGCACATGTAAATGCATTTGAGAGCTTCATCGATTCCTTCATTTGTTGTTGCTGACGTCATCACAATTCGATACTAAAAAAACAACAATTTTCATCATATTAAGCCACAAAAACAGTCAAATTTATGTCCATACCTCCCATTCATCCTTCTGATTAAGTCCCAATTTCTCAATAATCTCATTCTTATCCATCACATCCACTTCATCAATTTTATTTCCAACAATAATCAACGGCATTGACTGCACATCGTCCATAACCTGCGACAACAGCCATCGTGCATTTCCAATACGTTCTTTGTCGCTTGCATCGATGACAAATACGAGAGCATTTTTGTCTTTGAGATATGAATTGAAGAATTGTTGTACGGGAGCGGAACTGCCGACATCCCAGAATGTCATGGGGAGGTTGTTGAAGAAGATTGTCTCACAATTGCAGCTGAATGTTGGGATTGTTTGGATGAATTCGGAATATTTGAATTGATAGAGAAGGGTTGTCTTTCCGGAGTTTTCGGGGCCAACTGGGGGGTGGGGGAGAGGGGGTTAGGGGTGTGGGATTGATTGAAATTGAAGGGAAATTATTAAAATTGAAAAATTAAAGGAAAATATGAAAAAAAATTAGAAAAAATTTCAGTTTTAAAATAAAAAAAAAAAATTTAAAAAAAAAATTCAAATTTTTTAAAAACAAAAATTTCAAATTTTAAAAAAACATAAATTTCAAATTTTAAAGTACAAAAAAATTAAAATTTAGGTTTTTTAAATTCAATTCATTTTTGAAATATCAAAATTGTAATTTTTTATTTGAAAATTTCAATTTTAAAAAATTTGAAAATTTCAATTTTTTAAACTTGAAAATTCCAATTTTTTTTTAAATTTGAAAATTTTAATTTTTATTAAATTTTGAAAATTTAAATTTTTTAAATTTAAAAATTCAAAAATTCAATATTTAAATATTTTTTTTTAAATTTCAATAAATTGTGAAATTCCTTTAAAAAAATTCAAAATTTTTCCAATTCCATTTCCACTTACAAATCAATACTTTTGGTGTAACAGCCATTATTTAAAAACTTGTATCCGCAGTTTTTTCAGTCCTAGGTCAATTTTAACTTAAGGTTTTTTATTGTTTTTTTTTTGTTGCAAAAACTAAGTCAATGTTCAGCAGTATGTAACATACGACCTCCAAATTCCTTATCTAACCGGTAAGTGAGCAAATTGTTGTTGACAGCTTTTTCACTTTTTTTATTGTCTTTGATTAAATTTCATTTTTTTATTGAATTTTTTTCACTTTTTTTGTCAAAAAATTTGATTTTTTTTTGCAATTTTTGTCAATTTTTTCAAATTTTTTCAATTTTTTCAAATTTTGAAAAATTTAATTTTTTTTTATTAAATTTAAATTTTAAAAATTGTTAAAAATTCTTAAAAAATCAATAAATTAAATCTTAAAATGTCAGCACTTTCTCTGTCAACCGTCAACCAAGGAATACTAATTTAGCTCCCGATTTTTCGTGTATTTCAACTACAACTGTGTGCAATCAGCGACAGCAAATTGTAGAGATTAAAAATATTTTTTATCTTAATCGTTTTGCGATAAAATAAACAAAAAAAGCATGTGAGTGAGGAACAAAATTTGACAGTCAAAAGTGTCATCTTTTGGGAGCTTTTTAAAGCTTTTTGAGCTTTTGGCTTACATCATTATTACAAAACATTACATTCCCTATAGGATTAGTTTGCGATCAGATTCCGTGTGACTGACAATTTTTTATCGAAATTTATCAAAAAAGATAATAAAAAAAAGTTTATCACGATTTTAAAAACTATCGGAAGCAAGGCTAGTCGGGAGTGTGACTTGTTATTAAAAATATTAAAAAATTTTAAAAATTATATAAAAAGTGAAAAAAATTAAAATTGCTAAAAAAGTTAATAAAAAATAGATAAAAACAGTTAACAAGGTCAATTAATTTAAAAAAAAAAAGTGAATAAAAATTTATGTTTTATTGTTTTTTTTATCAAATACAAATAGTCGATAAGATAAAAATTGCGAGAAAAAAATCTTAAAATTATGGCAAAAAACTTAAAAAGTGACGAATAAAGTCGGAAAAAATTGAAAGATTGGAGTTATTAATTTTTAAATTTTATTTTTAAGTTTTTTTAAAAAATTTGTTTTAAAAACTATTTTGAGATTTAAAATTAAAATTAAAAAGTTTTTATTGTTCTATTTTTAGTTCAGTGCTAATTAGTTTTATGACGTAAAGTGAAAAATTAAATAATAGAATTTACTACAATGAATTTATAAAATTAGTTATGTTAAAATAAAAGTGAATTTTATTTAAATTAATTTTGAACTTTGTTTTTTAAAATTTAACATTTTTAAAATCTTTTAAAGTTTCATAAAATTTTTTTAATATTTTTTTATATTTTTTTAAATTTTTCAAATTTTTCAACTTTTTTCAAATTTTTAAATTTTTTTAATTTTGTAAATTTTTTATATTTTTAACTTAATTTTTAATTATTTTACTGTTTTAATTTAAACAAATTTTTAAAATCTATTTATTTTTTAAAATAATTTTAATTTTAAACTAAAAATTTGAATCTAAATGCTATTTTTGAAAATATTTTAATTTTTAGAAATTAAAATTTTTTTTTTTTTTTATTAAAATTTAAAATTTTTCAAATTTTTTCAAATTTAAAACTTTAAATTTCAAACTTTTCTCACTTTCTGACACTAAATTTATAAAATGAAAATTCCGACACAACCATTTTAACTTTAATTCCTCTTCTATGTTCAACACTTCCATCTGGTCTATAGAATGTCACCAAGACATCAATATCTATGTCCTGTGGTCCATCAATTACCCGCGTTGATGCCAAAAAGAATCCAGTTGAAACTTTTTGAATTCTAAAAATATTTTCAATTAATTTAAATTTTTAAAATCCGTTAAAATTTTGAAAAACTTACACAAAATCATCAAATCCAGCTTTTTTGATGCTTTCCTTTGTGCTATATGCTCGAACATCCTCAATAACTACATCATATCGATAATGAGTAGAGATATTCAAATGGAAGATATTGCTTGCTGTGCAGTTAGCAATCCTTGATGCAAATGAGATAGAATACAGCCACGGCTTATTGCAATCTTCATCGTAATCGTCATCACCACATGGTGTCCTTAGATGACAGTATCTGGCCATAGAATTGAATTTTAAGGCATTAAGTTATTAAAAATTTGATTTTTTTACCTTTCACCATTTCGTTTAACAAGCTTATAGCCTTCATCGCACTTGATATTCATGCATTTGTATGATCCTGGAATGTTGAGACACCGACTTGTTTTCTTGTCACATATGCCAGGATATTCTTGACATTCGTCAATATCTATAGGAAAATAGAATGAATTGTTATAGTTGAGGATAAGTTCAGTTTGAGGATGAGTTCAGTTTAAGGATGAGTTCAATATGAGGTCAAGTTCAGTTTGAGGACAAGTTCAGTTCATGAATGAGTTTAGTTTGAGGACAAATTCAGTTCAAGGATGAGTTAGTTTAGGACAAGTTCAGTTCAAGGTTTGACAGTTTCAGGAGTTTAGTTTGAGGACAAGTTCAGTTTCATGAATTCAGTTCAAATATAAGTTCTTTTCAAGAATGAGTTTATTTTGCGGATAAGTTCAGTTCAAGGACGAGTTCAGTTTGAGGACAAGTTCAGTTCATGAATGAGTTTAGTTAAAGACAATTAGTACTCACCCGTGCAGTAAGATTCCTCCTTCCTAAATCCAGCAGGACATCTACATTCATAGCTTCCCAAAGTATTAACACATTCACCCTGACACAACTGCTCCCCATGTTCCCTACATTCATCAATATCTTCACAAGTCCTTTGATCCACATTCAGCCTATATCCTTTATCACAAAAGCATTGATATCCACCAATTTTATTAACACATCGATGACTACAATCGTGAATATTTTCAATGCATTCATTGATGTCCCTACAATAATTATTGTCATCCTTTCTAAATCCAGCCTTACAATTGCACGTAAATGATCCATTCGTATTAATGCAGTCAGCATTACGACATAAATTCTTATGGATATGACACTCATTGACATCCTCACAACGTCCATATTTATCAATTATAAATCCACGTGGACATATCTTCATCCTACATGCATACGAGCCATGAGTATTGACACAATTGTGCGTGACTGGACATGGATTACTGTCACATTCATTGATATCCACACAAGCCCTTCCTTCAGGTCTAAATCCAGCATCACAATGTGACACCTCACACGTATATCCACCATTACGATTGACACAAATCAGACCTTGTTCACATGGATTGAAGATGCATTCGTCGATGTCTGTAAAGTAAAGTTTAAGTGACTATATATTGGATATGACATCATATTAAGCACATACCAACACATATTCCTTTGTAATTCCTCTCAAATCCTGGATAACATGGCTCCACAGTCATCGGTGTCGTTGATCTTGTTGTTGGCATTGTTGTTACCACAAGTTCCTCACATCGTGCCTTAAATTCACTGAATGAATCCTCACAAAAGTAACTTCCGACTGTGTTGTTGCAGACTTGGCCTATTTCGCAGATCTTTGGGTCTTCATGGCACTCGTTGATGTCTGTAAATTAGGAAGAATGATTAAGAATTGGTGGAAATTGACAGAAGTAGCAAGAATTGGAACAAGTCGGTTGATTGATACCAAAATCCGGCACCATGTCGGCATGACTCTGACATGGTGTCGACTAAACCGAACCCAGCGTAATGATCAGAAATAGATCACATCAAGATAGAGTCTCGACGACCTGACCGTTGGCATTTTGGATCTGATCGACCGACTTGTTGTATTCGGGTACGAAACCGGTCACTTATTATGTAACGATCTTGAAGAAGGGGGAAGGGGTGAAGGGGTGAAGGGGGTGAAGGGTCACGCTCTTGATGACGGAAGGGTGAAAGGGTCACGCTCTTGAATAGGCAGGAGGGATGGACAGCCTTATTAAGTAATAAGTCAGCCATTCCCAAATCAAATTCCAAGTCCAACCAACCTTCACAAACTCTCAGCTTCTCATTATATCGATATCCAGCCCTACAAATCTCCAACGGAATGCATTCATAACTTCCAATTGTGTTCCTACATATAGCCTTATTACCACATCCATTATTCTGTATCCGACACTCATCAATGTCCTGACAGTCACCAAAGTCATTCAAAAAGTGTCCACCCGGGCATCGCTTCTTTGTCCTCCTTATTTCTTCTGGTGGAAGTCTTGAACCGTCAGCTTTTAAGCATGTCCGTCCATCACGTTGCAGGATGTATCCTCTATTGCATGAGCACTTTTGAACGCCATGCATGATTATGCAGCTATGATCACAGTATCGATTCTCACCGCATGGTTCGGGATTGTTGCCGCTGTTGCGACTGCTTGCCTGGAATCTTGATGGATCTAAAGGTTCACGATGTGCTGGATATTCAATATAGTAATTGGTTCCTTTGTGAATTTGTGCTGTTTTCGGGACGTAAAAAGACTAAATAGAAATTTGGTGGCTGCATAAAGGATCTTTGTGTCGTTGATTCTTCATTAGACAGCATGAACAGCTTGTCAGTTGTTGCTTGATATCTATATTTTGGTGGAGATCTTCGGGTTGTTGTTGCTGTGTCAACTTCATTAGTTTCAAAGCTGTCATAGCCAACCTTTAACTTTGATACTGCTTCTGGTGGGAGATAAGGTGCAGGTGTTGTTGGATATGCTGCTGTTGTGGATGTAAATTCATCATAGTCAGCTGGTTTAATAGTTGTTGTTGTGGTTTCGGTTGTTGTGGATTCAGGAACTGTCGTTGTTTGCTGTGTAGTTGTTGTTGGTTCTGACTGAGTAGTTGTAGGCTCTGTAGCTTCGGAACTGGAACTGACTTCATGATATGACGTGTCATTGTCATCATCGCCGTAATCGTCGTCGTCAGGATTTGCCTCGTCGGTTTCTTCGTCGTCAGGCAGAATGACTTCTTCCTGCTTTTTTCGCAGCATGTCTTTCTGGCATTGATTTCAAGCAGTTCCTCGCCATTGACTTTACTGTTGCAATCGTGACCCTTGGTGGCCATTTGTATGCCGAGGATGCATGCTTTGTGGCAGATCTGGAAGGGAAATAAGTTGAAATTTTTAATGAAGTCAGTCAGCACAATGCTGTCCAGAGTTGGGAGGCATCCACTTGCGGACGGTCTCCAAAATGTCCAAAATGAACCCAACCAACTGATGACTCTGATGACTTACCGTATATTTAGTGGATGCACTAGGACATGAAGTTCCATTTTGTGCAGCTATAATGCCTTCATTACAGTCTTCCGTCTCGCGTTGCTTCCGACAACAATATTTGATTTTACTTTTGCATTCGATTTGCAAACTTTTGGGTACCGAATGAAGATCGAATGAGGATGCATCGCAGGACTTTTTGGATCGGTTTCTGCCGAAGCTGCAGCAGTCGTTGAGGACTGTTGATTTGGGGATTCTGAATTGGAATATTTGAGAAATTTTGAAAAAAATTGAAATTGAAAAAAAATTGAAAATTTTTTAAAAAATATGTAAAAATGGGAAATTTAAAGATAAAAAATTTAAAAATTTAAAAAATTGAAATTTCAAAAATTGAAAATTTTAAAATTGAAATTTTTTTAAACTTTAAAAAAATACAAAATTGAAAAAAAAAAAATTCAAAATTTTTTAAAAAATTCACCAGAAAAAATAGCTCAAAAATAAAATAAAAATTTGCTTGTTGATCTAAAATTTCATATTTCAGTTAATAAATATTCTCAGATTTCATTCAGCTTTTCCTTTGAATTTATTAGAATTTTTCGCTGACATAAAGTGTTATGCTGCACAAATAATGCCGGCTTTTGTTTAAATTTTTTAATTTTGATAATTTTAAATTCAAACTGTTGATTTTTTATGTTTTTTTAATTAAATTTCGGAACTATTAATTCAATATTTTGGATTTTTTTAAAACAAAATTCAATTAAGTATCAAATGGGTTTTAAATTTTAAAAATTATATTTAAAAAAAATCTAAAAAATTCAAATTTTGTTTCACATTTTTTCAAATTTAAATTTTAGTTTTTTTTATATATTTTTTAAATTTTGTTAAAATTTTCCAAAACTTTTCAAACTTTTCATTTTCTTTGATTTTTTCATTTTTTTTTTTAATTTTAAAATATTTTTTCAATTTTCAATTTTCAAATCTTTAAATTTTCCACAAATTTCACATTAATTCCACAATTTTCCAACTTTTCAATCAAAATTGACTTAAAATTCACTAAAAATTCATAATTTTTTTCTATCAAATCCACTCACCAAATGCTTCACATTGATGCATCCAAAGTGCAAATGTCAGCAGTAAAAGAAACTTGAACCACACCGGATGGGTCATTTTTCAAAAAAATCACAATTTTTAGTGCTATTCTGACTTATAATTTAAAACTTGTCTTATCCACTTGAAGGCTGAAAAAAGAATAAAAATTTGTAGACAATTGCCGTGCAATTATGTGCAATTGTTAAGGTAATGGAGGTGGTGGGGACAACAAATTTCCACTTTTGTGACTTTGTGCTGAATTTTAAATTTGAGAGAAAAAAATTATCCTCGAAGAGAAAATTAAATGAAAAAAAAGAGAAAAAAATTAAGAAAATGTAAAAATTGAGATCAAATCGTAAATTTTCAAAGATCACAAAACAATTTTTCTCATCATTTATTATAGTGAAGTGAGTCGGGTCGGTTCCTTAATTTAAATTGTGTGAAATAAATTTTAATTTTTTTTTTTTTTTTTTTTTTATTTTTTTTGCAAACAAATTTCAATTTTGGAATAAAAAATTAATTTTAAAATTAAAAAAAATTCAATTTTAAAAATTGAAAAAATTTAAATTTTAAAAATTAAAAAAAAATATTTGATTTAAAAATACAAAATTTTTAATATTTAATATAAAATAGTAAAAATTGTTTTTTAAATTAAAGATTTAAATTTAATACTAAAATAAAAAGAAAATCCATTTAAATTTTTTTAAAATTTAAAAATACAAAAATAAAATTTTAAGAATCTGAAAAAAAATCTAAAATTTTTAAAATCCAAACCTTTATTTTCCCAAATTCCAATAAATTATTCCAATTTTTCCATCTCAAAAAATTTATTAAAATTTTGCAAAATAAAAAAAGAATTAAATTTATTTTTGTCATGCAATTTTTATCTCGTCTCGAATAAAAATAGAAAATAAAATCATCATAAAGTAAACAGAAGTCAGCGTCACTCGAGTGTGCCAAATGTGTAAATTTGTGAAATAATTTCAATTTTTTAAATTGCAAAAAGAAGAAATTTTAAACAAAAAAAAAAAAAAATAATAATAATGCGAAAGTTGAAAAGTTGTTGATTGTAGTTGGATTGGTGATTTGTGCATTTGGATTATCTTGAATGGACAAATAGATGCTAACAGTGAGTAAGCCTTTGATTTTTTAATGATTTGGTCAAGTTCAAGTTCAAGTTGTAAATGTCTTTAAAATTGAATTTTTAAAATTTAATTGTTTAAAATAAAGGTTTTTTTTTGAATTTTCAAATTTTTGAATTTTTAAATTTTTTAAATTTTACATTTTTAAATTTTTAAATTTTTAAATTTTTATAATTTTTAAATTTTTAAATTTTTAAATTTTTAAATTTTAAATTTTTAAATTTTTACAATTTTTAAATTTTTTTAAATTGTTTTAAACTTTTTCAAATTTTCAATTTTTTTTTTAAATTTTTTCAAATTTTTAAATTTTTTTAATTTTAAATTTTTTAAATTTTTTCAAGTTTTTTAAATTTTCTTCAAATTTGTTTTTAATTTTCAAATTTTTTTTATTTTAAAATTTTTTTTTTAATTTTCAAATTTTTTTAAAATTTTCAAAATTTTTTTTAAATTTTCAAAAATAATCAATTTCAAATTTTGTTGAAGATAACGATGCCTACAATGACTACAATGACTACGATAGAGAAGATCCAACAAAAGCACAACCAGTCCAAGAAGAGGAAGCAGTTACTAAACTTTACTATACAGTAGGACAGACACCGTCAATAGATCAACAAATTTCTTGTCATTTTCAAAATAAATCCTATCGAGAAGGTGAAGAATTTCGATTGGGTCCAAAAAATTGTTTAATTTGTATGTGCATTGACACTGAAATCAAATGTGATGATGATGCATGTATGGCGGACGTTCCGGAAGTGCCTGAAGTTGTGGAACCTGAACCTGAAAATGGGAATTTTAGTGATATTGTGAGTAAAATTTGCAATTTTTAAAATTGAAAATTCGTTAAAAATAATTCAAAAAAATTGACAAAATTTGCAATTTTTTTCAAAAAAATCCGTTAAAAAAATTCAAAAAAATTGTTAAATTTTGAATTTTTTTCAAAAAAACCGTTAAAAAATTGAAAAAAAATCAAATTTTATTCCAAAATATCCACAGATCCCCAAAGAGAAGCTTAAACTGCCCGAAATCAACACAACCATAGCCAGTCTCATACCAGAAGCTCATCCAGAAACTCCAAATTCCGAAGGTGAGTTCATTAACATTACACAAAAGTCAAATAAATGTAAACATTTAAATTTATAAAAAATCGAGCTCAACCTTCACATGTTCAGCATATAGTTCAACCTGTATCTATAAATATTTTCTCCAAAATCGCCGGATTATTGTACAAATAAATTGCGCAATAAATTCCCACACAGGCATACTGATCAATTGCGTCTCAATTCTTAGCTGTAGATGGCGACACGGAACCAAGTTTGACATAAAGCTTTAAAGTTCTGACTGAAAATTCTCGAGCATAAATTTGAATCGCGTCATTCGATTCGGTCTAGTCAAGCGTTTCGGGTGGATAAAAGTTGAGTTTTTTTGGAATCAATTGTTGTGAATTTTTGGAAGATTTGTGACCAAAATTTGGTGAATCTTGAATAGAACCGGACTAATTCCATACCTGAGTTTGGATTCTGGATTAATTACCCGACATGGTTAACCAATCCAAAATCCGGCACTAGACGTGCGTGACTCTGGTATTGATTGAGTACGGATTTGAACCAAAATTCGACATCAAGTCAGAGTCAAGACAGTCTGGAGCCTGATATTTAGTCGAACAATCCATTTGTGGCCTTTAAAGCTGCGAAAACTGCTTAATTTTTAGATTCTTTACAAGTTTCCTTAGGGGTCAAACAACCCTCAGCTCCTACTCATCTGGATATAGTCATTCAGTGATGCAACCATGATTAGCACCATTGCCTTGGACTAGCCAAAATTATCTATTCGGCTTAATCGATTCAAAATCCAGAGCTAGGATGGCATGACTCGGACGACTCTGGATGATCAAACTAAGTTCAACTACCATGTTAGAGTCATGCCTTATTCAAGTTTTTCAATCAATCATTCAATTTGTCCCATTCAACCTGCATCAAAAGT